>NW_010226402.1:106131-113016 GCF_000690775.1 Eurypyga helias
GGGGCCCCTCACTGCAAGACAGACACTGAGGGGCTGGAGTGTGTCCAGAGAAGGGCAGCGTTGCTGGGGAAGGGTCTGGAGCACAAGCCCTGTGAGGAGCGGCTGAGGGAGCTGGGGGTGTTCAGCCTGGAGAAGAGGAGGCTCGGGGGAGACCTTAGCGCTCTCTACAGCTGCCTGAGAGGAGGGTGCAGGGAGGTAGGGGTTGGTCTCTTCTCTTTCTTCATAAATTACTGCTATAGCCTTATCTGAAATACAGTGTGCCGCCCTGGTCACAGCATTCCAACAAAAACCATGTGACCGAAGCAGGATATCCCTTTTGAGAGGCCAAGGCTTTGACAGAATTTACCTGGAAAAAGCTTCAGCAAATAGGTCTATACTACAAAAAAGGGACATATAAACAGATACATATGTCTCAGGCATGCTGAATAATAAAAGACAGATCAGGAAATTCCATTTTCATGTGCTCCCTTGTCCTTAATGGCAAAACAAAAGGAATTTTAAAAAGTAAAGATAAACACCCATACTTTTCATAAAACTGAAATTACTTTTGAGGTCTTTTTAAATTAAATTATTGATACAAAAATGTAAAAATAGCAAGAATAACTAGAATCATTACTACTTACAACAGTAAAATGTTCTAAAACTTCATGACTGAAGATCAGCCCACACAGAGAGGAGAAGTAGCTCTGTTGATTGGAGATTTCTCTATCTGTTTTGCTATTAAAATTTTCTCTGAAGTGTTTAGCATGTGCTGGTTTTGGAGAATAAGTCCTGGACAAGAAGGACTTCACCTCTTTCAGTAAGGCAGCTTCTGTTATTATATATGTAATGGACAAAACTCTCATGATTAATATTTTCATTTCATTTGATTCCATTTTTCAGAAATGATCATATCTACTGCAAGGCATATGAAGCTCCTTTGATCTCCCTGGTGTTGCAATGCACTTACTGAAGTCAAGGTTGTATTTTCTTTTCAAAATCTAGAGCAGAAAATTCTTTCTTTCATCAGTATCAAAACTATTGCAGCATGAGTTAAGCATCTTAACATTTTAAATTTGTGTTGTTATATACAGAACATAGCAATCACTACCATTTGATGCAATAACTGCTTACAGTCATTCATTTGTACAAAAACATTAGATGATATAATTGTTTTAAAAAACTTTATAGTTAAGTACTTTCCCTTACAACGTAAGCTGACAATTCATGATTTTAAGAAATGCAAGCATTTTCATTAAATATTTGTACAGGAACCAGGAATTTTAACACAGTTGAAGTTGATAGAGAAGTTGATTAGAAAATTATGTAGCGTATGTGTATTTCATAATTCAGAATATTTTGAAGATAGAGTATATACCACATTAGAGCAAGAACTAAGCTGTGACTTGGCACAAGGCCCTCATACTGGCTGGAGTTGTAGTTTGATAAGAAATCAGATTGGCTCTTTATATTACCTTTGAACGCAGCCCTGTTCCTGATTTCAGCCCTCATCTTAAAAGGTATAGTAGTTAGTTAATTTTTAGGAGATGAAAGAACAGTAGGTCTTGCAGCTGACATGCTTGAAGAGATGTACAGGAAACTATGCTAATTCTGTCCATGGTAAGGTGGATGGAGGAATGCAGAGCTACTTTTATACCATTCTATGAAGGTTATATGGAAAAAAAATTAGGCTTTTTATTTTTCCTTTAAAAATACTTGTGGGACTGCATTAAACTACACAATGAGATGCAGACTTTGAGATTTTAGTAATTTTTTTTATCATTGATCTAGACAATGAACTTGAGAGTATTTGAAGTGATTTATGGAAACTGCTGACGGCCCAGTAGGAAGTAGAGGTCAACTTAACCTCTGGGAACTGAAACTACTAATTCAGTAGCTTGAGTACAAATAAATACCGTGAAGTAATTTGAATAAATGACATATTTTTCAAAAACACACTGATCTTCCCAACTGGCAAAGTATACCAGTACTGGAAAGGCATGATTGCCCCAAATCCTGTGAAGGAGTACAGGCAAATGAGGCAAAAGAAGCATGAAGGGCAAGGAGGTCTGTAAAATGACCAAGTATTGGTCAGGAGGGATTAGCTCTGTGTACAGTAAAATTCTTGCGTTTTAGTAATAACTTTGCTTTCTACATCCGTGATGTATAATTTAAACCATGTTTTTATCAAAACAGGGGAACAAAGTTTGTATTTGGTGTAGTAGCCAAGATTCTGGGTTCAGAAAATTCTCAACTTATCAGATACCCTTATACTCTTAAGAGTACCATGCTCTCTCTACACATTACTGTGAGTAAAGCTGCTTCAGTATTGGTGCACTACCATAAGTAGAACTATGAATGTAAGTCATGTGCATTGCATACATGCATATGACATTAAATACGACCACCGTATGAAGGACAGATCCCTGTTTTAAACTAAAGCTAACAGTACATCTAGCCTTCTGGAGTACATAGACATGTAAATGCCCGTAGGTCACCATGTGTTAGATAATACAGGCTCATGTCAAAATTGAAATAACTTTATCTAGATACACCCTTTCTTTAAGAAGAGGGACAGGTAGAGTGATACTTGATTTCTAGTATTTTCATCATGTCATGGCTATATCGTTTCACCAACTTGATTTTTACAACACAGTATCCAGCAATGTAGGCATTTTTTTCCCCAGTGGGATAATAAAGCTGAAAATATTTGACCTAGCCTTGTGTAATATGAAGCAGAAACTGGGTAATTTAAATTACCATACCTTTAGGTCAATTTTAACAAATACTTTATGAAAAATACCAAACACTACAAAGATTAGATTCTCAAATTTATATAGTTAAAATGAGGTAAAACTGAGAAAGCAATAGAAATGATTGACAAAACTTTACACATTATATACACAAGATATAGGAACTATATGGGTTTGAGGTACTAAAAGTTAGAATTAATTTAAGGCAGCAAGCAGCTGTTGGAAGTAACTTCTCTACTTCAAGTTTTCTGTTTGACCTCAGAAGTGAATAGATCCTGCTATTTAATAAAATAATTTTAAGCATATTGTAGCTTGTTTGAAAACATTTGTGAAGACTGAAAAGCTTGCAAGAAACAGAAGTGAAACTTTTTTTTCTTTAAATACTTCTTTTGTTCTTAAAGAAGACCCTCTATATGTGAATAAAGCAGAATGTAAAAGTAGAGAGAAGGTTTGATAGCTTAAATTGAGTTGGACAGGATTCTGGATAGTGGCAGTTGCACTTGTAGCACTTCTTCAATTGAAAGATGTTATCCCTAAAAACATCTTAAAATGATAGTTACTTTAAAATGAGTCATCCTCAGATAGATACAGTCAGATAATTGTTCTCTGTATTCTTTGGAAAACACTATGAACCTAGCCTTTTAGAAACAAGAACTTTTCTTTCCATACTGTAGTTCAGTTCTCTTTGTAAATTGTCCTAACAGTCAGTTAAGTGATGAGAGTGACTTTGGACTGATAAAGGTGTTCTGACCTAATGAATACAGGACCTTGTTGTTTAGACATTTATTAAGCACTAGTTTTCACCTAGGTAATTTTTTTTCCTTTAGTAGTCAGAAACCTTAAGTTTTCATCCTAAATTTAGGCAAGGCCAGTTTGTACTTTTTATTTTGTCAACATTGCCATTTGGTTTTATAGCTCTTCTCCCTCCTTGACTTTTTACACCCACTTGTGCCTGAAAGAATTGTTTTCACTGTCAGCTTTTGCCTCTCTGGGTTGAAAACAATGAAAGTACTTTTTTCCTCTGATATGAGCCATTCTTCATTGTCCTAATTGTCCTAAGAGCCATTTCTCTGCACTTTAACCAGTCATAATTCACCTTGCTGGAATGCTGAGTGACCACAGTGATACAGAATATAACAATTCTGAGAGTAGCATTAAGCTTTTCTTTGTCAGATATTTCTACGATCAAGTTTACTTCTACTCAGTTGTGGCTTATTGTCATGCTGGAAATTACTGAGATACCCAGGTTGTCCTCCTCCACCATTATCTCTAACTAGAAAACTTGAATAGAATTACTTCTCATTAATCAATTTATAAACTTTCACTTTTATTGTTACTCTGTTTCTGTAACTCCAGTCTACAATATCATCCAGTTCTCATTTTCCTATATGGCAGTTTGATCTTCTAGGTTTATTGGTGCTGTACTCCACTTATGTGTCATTTCACTGGTACACTCTTCTTGTGTGCTGAATACTGATAGAAGTATTATATTCACTAGTGACACAGATTTTAGAGGAAGTGCCAGTAACCTCCTGCTAGGCCATAGTTTCTTGTTTAGATGATTGCACTTGTTTAGATGATTGATGACTCTCCCTTACTCAGCTCCTTATCAACCTTACAATTAATGAGACACCACAGCTAGAAACTAAATTGGAGTTAGAATTGGCTTAATGTAAAAAATTGCATAGCTAAGAAATTAATTTTTTATTGTATTTGGAAACAAATAGATTTGAAGAGGTAAATAACTGTGCACCTATGCATAGTAAACAAGTCATGGTTGTCTTTCAAGATTTACTTGTTCTCTATCTTGAACTTTGTATTTTACAAATGGTTCCTCAGAAATTAACTGCAAATGGTTGACTCTTTCTGGTTTGAAAACTGTACTAGAAAGTGTGATTGTTTAAAGAGTTTTTGTATGACATTCATCAGTAAAACTACTGAGTCTAAAATTTAGTTTACAGTATGCAATAGACTTACTGAAAATAAGATTGTTCTGGTGATATTTCATTTAATGTTCTGTTAAACAGCATGGATCAGTCAAAATGATTCAAGATTACAGGGACACTGGCAGCATGTCTCTAGAGATAGTTCGATGACACTATTATCATACAATGGTTTGGGTTGGAAGGGACCTTAAAGATCATCTAGTTCCACCCCCCCTGCCATGGGCAGGGACCCCTTCCACTAGACCAGGTTGCTCAAAGCCTCGTCCAGCCTGGCCTTGAACACTTCCAGGGATGGGGCATCCACAGCTTCTCTGGGCAACCTGTTCCAGTGCCTCACCACCCTCTCTGTGAAGAACTTCTGATATGTAATCTAAATCTACCCATCTGGCTTAAAATGCAGACAAGAAGTGGGGAACCAAAAGTAGAAAGCATGTCATGCACAAAAACCTCTTTGTTACCGAACATTTCATATGAAAGAAATGAAACTCCTTGCAGAGTGTTTCCATGTCTGATTGCATTTTCTTTAATTAGAAGAGGCAACAGAGATCCCTGTAGCTTATGAATCTGGATAAACCAGTGAGTGTGCTCAGAAATTGCCTGTTGCTTTACTTACATCTACACAGAAGGAGTGTTGTTGTTTCAGAATGACTTTCATGTGTTCTCTGAAAAATTAAGAGGAATAAAAAAGTGAGAGGGGTTCATTAAACTTTAAATTATGCCTAATAAAATTTCTCCCCAAAAGACATATGAGGAAGATCGCATTATAGTCAAGGCATTATGTTGCCAGAACGCCAGTTTTTCGAATTATTGATTTATTTTCTTTCAGAGGAAATAGAATATAGCTGTGGTGTTTGAAGAGCTGAGAAAGCTTGGCTTGCTTGCAATTTGCACTTTAGTAAGGTTTTGCATTTGACCTAAAATAGGAAATGGTTATTTAAATCGAAAGCTCTTTCAGAGCTAGCTGTGAATTACCCATTTCTGCATTATGATTCAAGGCCGATAAAGAATTCTACTGTTCATCATGCCAAGTGGTTGCATGGTTCAAATTCACCAGTTTAAACAGAATGCTGTAATAATCTGAATTGAACAACATATGAAACGTCCTTTTCCACTCTACCATGTCTGATACACAATCGAATGATCAGCTTCTATTCTTCCCATTGATGAATGATGCCGGTTTTGATGTTCTAGCATGCAACTATAGGTGTTTTTCCTGTGTTACCTTGTAGGCTTGGCAGAAACTCTTTGTAGATGGTCCAAAACAACTACTTTAATGCACTTTATGTTCATTCCTAAAATTACCTTTTACTGCACTGTCCATTCTAAAGTATCAACCATTAAGCTTCTGATGGACTGTGACAGCTGTGTCATGCCAATCAAAATCACTTCATTGTTTCTTTGTGTTACTTCATCTGTCTGTATTCCTCTGTTGTCTCTTCTTTTTTTCTGCAATTGTAAATTACTGGAGGTACTTATTGTTTTATATTTATTGTATTTAAGCAGTGTCCAGCATTATGGGGCACTGGGACCAAGACTAAGTTCTTGAGTGTCTGTGGCATGATACCACTAACTGCAATAGATGAGCTGCATTTTTTCTCTAGATGTTAGTCACCTATTCCTGTCTTTCATATGACACTGTTATTCCAACTTCTTCTGGGCTGCAGTGATCTGCTGTGATCTTATTGCAAAAGTTTGATTATTTTTGGTGGGGTTTGTGAGGAGGTTTTTTTTGTGTGTGGGTGTTTGGTTGGTTGGATGGATGGTTGGGGTTTTTTTGTACCTTGAGACTGAAGTCTTAACAGTCTTTTGAGTCATCAGAGCCATGCATTTCAGCTTCTCCAGAATTTCAGAAATGTTGGAAATGTGAATTTCCAAAATTGCTGAAATGTTTTAAAATATATTTTGAGTAATCTTTGATTCTTTTTGTATATTAATTTATTTATTATCTATAAATATCCTATCTTAGTAAAAAAATATAAGGCATTCGCAAATATATTTTGGGCCTTGTACAAAAGGGGAAGCAGACTAGGTGAGCTAGAATGGAATAAATTAGTTTACTACCCCTGATTCTGGAGTAGCTTTCCTTGCAGACATTGTTCTTAAATAAAAGTTATTTTTATTCCAGAATAATTATTCAGCTCACAAAGCAGCACCGTCTCTGAGACAAAGCTGAGACTTCTAACACTTTGTAAGTTTATCTCTGAATT
>NW_010226402.1:113037-132666 GCF_000690775.1 Eurypyga helias
GGGGAGCAGCAGGACTGGGAAGCAATAGAAGAGTTGGCAGGTTGGCGAAGAAGATAACAGGTGGCTTGTGAAGTGGAAGCAAGGTCCTTATTGCAGGCCACCCTTGTCTCAGGCAGAATAAAACTTTGAATTCGAAGGAGGGAGGTAACATCACATGAAAGCATATGCAACCTACTGGACCACATAGTAGAGACTTGAAAGGTAGTTTGGGAAGTAAAGGAAAAGAATTGTAAACTTTTGGATGGCGGTAGGTAAAATTTGGAAATCTAGAGAGAGGAATGGCTGTTCAAAGGGTAGCTACCATTGAGGCGGTGGACCAGCACAAGCAGAGGGCTGTAGAAGAAAAATAATCTATGATGTCTTCAGATGAAATTGTGGGGTTTTTGTTTTAATTTTTTTTTCTCTCAGAAGCCTTATCAGAGTACAGATTGCTGTAACAGCCAATTAAATTCCTTTTGCAAGTGGGAGGTAGGAGACTGAAGTCAATTGGCAAGTGGCTCATCATAGTGTGAAGTGGGAACAGCTCATTCTGAGTCAAACACATGCTTCGCTGTGCTGTTTTATATGGAAGATTCTGAGAAGATAAAGCCATTTGACTCCTTTGTTATAGCAGTGTATCAAATAGCCTGGTGAGTGCAAATTGTAAAGACCCTATGCGTGTATTTCTTACCTTCCTCTTTTCAGCGATTGATGTTATGGTTTTCCTTATTGTTAAAAGGGAATACTCTTCAAGCTTGGTTAACTTACTTTACGAAAGTAAAGTAAAATATAGCTTAAGAAAGAACGCTTAAGAGACTAAAGTGCAAAACATTTTTCACTCAGCTCTATTAAGCCTTATGGGTAGCAGTCTGCGGATCAAAGGTTTATCTTCTCAAAATGTTCATTTTTGAAATGAACAATACTTGTAAGTGTTTGAAACTTGATTAATGAATATCAGTGATATTCAGAGGTCTGGTCCTGGCACATACTGATCACATGCATAGTAAAAATATACTTTCTATTGTCAGCTCATAATCAGAATCGCATACTGATAATCACAACTGGAGGACCCGAGTCCCTTGGGCTATGTCTATAGATTTTGGGAAATCTTGTGTGAATTACGAAGACACATTTGAAGTAACTTAGAGAGTTATCAAGTATCTATCTTGCTCCGAATTCATACATTTATACACAGACATGTGCAAAGTCACGTACTGTAGTGTTGGATCTTTGCCCAGAAATTCATTTCTGGAGGATGACTCTTGAGGTCTTACACAGATAGTATGCTTATTGCACCTCTATGTCCACTCTTTTCTCATGTTTTCTCTCAGATAGCTGGTGTTAACATCCAGACTGCATTGAAATAAATAGTCCATCTCAGTTGCACAAGAAGTGTGATTTCATCTTCATATTAAATCAGAGATGGTGACTTTATTAGGCACTGGCTTGGCTTGAGACCATATGAACTAAAATGTAGATTGCCTTTCAGCATATGCCTTACATGCCTGACACTGTTTCCAAATAGATGAATGGAGTTGATAAAATGATGGCTTTGGCCACTGTAGTTGTGGGAGGAGCAACTTCAGGACCCAGATCCCTAGATCAAAACCAGAAGCAGAGGCTAAAATATAGCAAACTTACTAGCCAACACAACTGGACAAGACTAGTCAGTAGTGACACAGAATTTAGTAAATAAATGGTTAAAGAACTATGCGCCTATAAAATGAGGTACTCACTAAATAAAGCTATTCCTGAATATGTGCATGCATTTTAGGTCTCCCACCAGATACCTGTTAATTGCACTGGTGGCTGATGATCCTAAAATATACAAGAGTGTGCAGAGCCAGGTCTTCTATTTACAATAGCAATTACTTGAAGTGCAGTAGCAACTTCCTAAGAAGCATGTTTTTCTCTAGCAGTTCGGCAACTCATACCTCACTGCTTGAAATCCGCAATACAAGTGAGCACACAGACTTTCAGCCTTTAAAACCTTCATTCTTTGATTAAAAAATGATAATCAGTGTCTAGCATTCAGGCTCTGTGGGTAGAATTGTTAAATAGAATGTTTAAAAAATTGGTTTAGTTGTACTTAATGCATTCTCGATATTCATCTAGCATGTACCACATCTTTTTCAAACAAAATCAAGTTTTGTTATTTGATCATCAAAACATTCTGGTAATTGAAAAAGCAATGAAAACGTTTGGTGAAGGGAATCACTGTGTACATGTACACCTGAATAAGCTCTGAATTTGGCAATTTCACCCAGGCAGGAACTTGGGGTGATTGTGGTTAGTTTTCTGAAACTGCTAGCCAAAGGGAGCACTAAACACCATAGGAAGTTGGGTAAGGAAAGGAGAAGAACTTAAGGCTGATGAGAAAACGTCACCATATCTGTGTACTTTGAGGCAGGTAGCAGTGTGGAGAGAGGCTACAGTCAGGAGTTAGTGATGGAAGCCAAGCACAACACGTCAGAAGAAGAATCAGTGGAAGTGCTGGGAGCCGGGCTGAAGTTCCCGAAAGTGCATATGGTATGGTAGGATCTAAGGTGGTGTAGGTATGTGGTAGGATCTAAGGTGGTAGCTAGTAGGCAAGGCTAGTGTACAGTTGAATACGAGACTCTGGTTTGAGTAAATAAGACTAGGGAGCAGGATCTGAAGCATGAGGTAGCCAAAAATATGTGGAAACACATGCAATACAACTCTTACATGAGGTGGGTAAGAGCAAATCACCTGTCAGACATGCAGTCTTTCCTTCAGTTGATTGAATGCATCAGGTCCTTAACTGACAGGAAAACTCCTGAAACCAGCTCTAGTGCTGTTAATCTAACTGGAATTTACTAAGGATATCAAAGTATCTCTGTAGCTGGTTGCTGTTTGGGATATAGTTATTACTACATCCATGGTACATCTGTGTCTTAAATACCACATGCCAATCATGCTGTCCTAAAAGGAAAAGGAATCTTGAAGGTAGTATATGGAGTTGCCAGAGGTGTGGAATAGTTTCTGTCATAAAACAGATTAAATAAGATAGGAATCATCAGGTGAGAAAGTGTTCCATGCTGTATTGGTATACCATATACCATTTTACCATTCATTGATCAGGATCATAAAATTGAAGTGACAGAGGTAACATCAGGAATAAAAATCTTGAAGGTATGAGGAAGGCAGGCTAATAAAGAATAGTATATATTGTTTTTCTAGCTCAAGAACTAGAGAGACCTGATGAAATCATCACGTAGCAAATTTAGAACAAAAATACAAAAAACTTTTTCATATAATGCATAATTGAATTGTGGATGTGGCAGCCACAGGTGTTGTGAAGACTGAAAATATAAAAGGGATCAAAAAGGGATTAGAAAATGTGATGTTTGATTGGTTATTCAGTGGCTACTAAACATAAGGGTATAGATGCTGCCTCTAGCTCAGTCACTAAACTGCTGATAATCGGAAGTCTGTAACAGAGGCGAATCACCCTTGAATGTGCCATGCTTCTTATGTCTGCCTGTACTCCTTTGTTGGCCATTGATAGGAAGAGCATATTGGGATGGGTGGTATTTTGGTGTGATGTCAGATACCTGTTCTTTAACATGCTTTGTTTATCAGTGTTTCAGTGATAACACAGGAATTAAAATAACAAGGACCTCTCAGGGGGCTATAGTTACATGATTCAGTTCTATACTGGGTTGGTGTTTTGTTTTGGTTTTGTGTGGTTGTTTTTGGTTGTTTTTTTTTTTCCCCTTTTCTGTTCTGAGTCTTTTACAGGTGTTGGTATCTGTTCTAAGAGGTATCCAGATCAGAAATGCATCGCAAAAAAAGCCAAGCAACCTGATTTATCCCAGTGATAGCAAATATTTGTGGGGTTTGTGTTTTCATCATTAAATGCAAACACAGTTAGAATTATAAGGTAGCAAGACAGGGAGTAGTCATTGAGGAGATGGAAGGCAGAAAGTAATATTTATCCTTTTTAAACCTGTACAACTGAATTTAAAATTAAGTATTGCTAGATTCGTCCCTAACATTTACTGTTACTGATTAGGTAGGGTTTATTTGAGCTTCTTAGTTTTGCTCATCTTTTGTAAAAATGACAGCAGATGAAACTGATTTACTTATTTTCAATTAATTTTTTCAAAATTTTTCTGTTGGAAATTAATACATTTGCACTGTTTCCAAGTAAAATCCATAGATTCTTAATGTCATTAAGTTGCAAAACCTCAGAGTGGGGACTCCGTTCCTCTGTGTGATGAACAAGGTCTATTTGTTTGATGTCCTATTAACATCATTGCAGCCTCAGGAAACCAGGCAAATTTTAGTATCAGGCCCTGATACCAGCCAAGCAGGCCCCACTGAAGTTGAAAACTGTCTTCGACTGGAAGTGAAAACTGTCATTGTGCCTGTCCTTGTGCCTTTATTCCTCCATGTTGTTTCACTGTCAGATTTTGTCTTCTGTGTACATCCTGAGTGAATAATTTGGGATGCATCTTTGAGTTTAAGGAGTGTTTCATCATCTTCTTAATTTATGTCTGAATGAATTGTAATTAGTTGGTCATCAAAATTCTACTCAGACATACATTGATTATGTATATGCATATCTTCAGATTTTATTTGTAAAGTGATAATTTCTGGATGGAGAACATACTGACACTTATGAGTAATCACTGGGCTCCAGTTCAGCACTCCATCTGTATTCAGAAAAACACTTAAGCATATGCTTAATTTTAACTTTAGCTCAGGTAAGCAGGCAATTGCCTCCATGCAAGTTCAGCATAGCATTTTAAGTATAGCCTAACTTTAAGCATGTCCTTAAATCCTACTAAAGCTAAAATCAAACACATCCTTAGGTGTCTTCATGAATATGGATAAATGCTGAATGAGGTTTGATGAAATGAACCCTGTTGGCCATTCAATAACAAGAAATGCCTGGCCATGGTTTCATTAATGTCCCACAGGCAGGGAAAATATGACAGAGAAATAAAACAATCTATTTGTTTTGAAATTCTAAAAGATAAACTGTGTACTATTGAAGATAAATTATTTTATAAACTGGGGGGGGGTGGGGGGTGGGGTAGGTGTGTTTCTATCCCTTAAAAAAAGACTGTAGGAAATCAAAACTTTGTTCTCAGTGTTTCATTAAGTTCAGAATGTTCAATAAAACTCTTTCATTCTTTATACGAGACATTTCAGATAATGTATCTAAATCTGTTTAAAATTGCAAATGACAATGAGACCACAACTGGTCACAGAAACTTATCAAGAACCCGAGCAAACTGTATAGAGGTGGTGAGAATGTTAGTTGATAGCACATTTTTTATGATTTTGTTTTATTTTCAATGCTGAAATGTATGATTCACATCACCATTCTTTGTTTCAGACCATTTTAACTTTTGCTGCTTCAACCTCTACAATCTTTCTGCACTATTTATGTGAAAAGCTCTTTACATTTTTTTTATTTCAGATCCTCTCCTATTGCAGTTCATGAAATCTTTCAACAGTAGGCTGTTAATCCTTTGCAGATTAATATGATTTCAGTGATAATCCTTTCATCTGTTGAATTTTTAAGACATATAATCATTAAAGAAAGTGCTTAACAGATTTTCCATTAAAGTAGTACAAAGCAGGTGGCATGTCTTTAATGTATGTTGGTAGCACTTTATGTTGCTCATTTATAAAATTAAATTTGCAGAAGAAGCAAGTAAATCTAGGGTTAGTTATTGGTCTTTTTGCTTTGGTATTACTGTTCAAACCTAGACAAGGAAAAAATAATTAAGGGGTTGCAGACAACCAGGGTTAGAATATCTGTTTGAATGCTCTTTGCACAACTCCATTACTACTTTTCATCTAGGTTAAGGGTCAGCTTGGGTTCTGTTATGATACAGTAAAGCATCAAGTTAAGTATATGGTGAAAAAGTGGGGTATAATTTAATATGTAAGGTTTGCCTTCAGGTAGGCCATAGGATGTAAATGGTATACAGGAGTTTTTCCAGATCTCTGTACAAGGCTAATTCTTGTCTTCATTTAAGTTAAAAATATGACCGAAACACTCTTCCCCAGATGGAACTGAAGTCTGTAATTATCTTGCAATAATGACACACATAAATCTCTTGCCATTAGGGTTTTTTGTTTGCTGTTGATTCCCAGCTCACTGTTCATGACTGTCCTTTTCATTCAAATTCTTTACCCTTTTCTTTTGTCTTTTCGTCTGGTATTTCTCATATTGACTTATTTCTCATTATCCTGTTGTTATGCACACTGATGAATCAACAGATGTAAAAAGGCAGCACAGGTATTAAAATACAGTGATATTGAGTACTCTTGTAAGCCATATTTTGATTAAGATCTCAGAAGCAGTGCTTCAAATATACAAACAACAGTAATGCTTTTTACCTAGAGATCTGAAAAACATCCAAAGTTTATTGAAACCTATGTTTAAACAAGTATGTAGTAGGTGTGGCCTATTAAAATAGGCTGAATTTTTGATTTTATATACTGAAAACTCAGATACTTTAGGCAGGAGGGAAAGGAAGCAGACACCACAACTCTTTAGGAAAATCAGGTCCTGAACTTGGCAAACCTTTAGCTGATTTTGTCACATATTTGCAGCTTTAAAATGATTTGGCCTTTGCAACAGCCAAAATAAGTGTCCTTTAATCACTTCCAACCTATTAACAGATGGGCAAACAGCTTTTATAAATGGGGCATAGAAAATACTCCAATATCAGCCAAAACTAATTAGTAGCATTATCTGAACTGAAATTTGTAAGTGATGGAATATATATTAACGCAGATAAACTGCTGGTTTCGTAGAAATTCCTTTTCAAACATCGTGCTTAGTATTTCTTCTTCTCTAGTATGTTCTATACACTTATTAAATAAAACAAACTCTTTTTTTCTGTTTAGCTACTTTCTTCTATTAAAATAAAATTTTTATTGTAAAAGTTATCATTACAGATAGTGTAACTGAGAGAAATCACATTAAGCAAGAGGTAGTTTAGTATGCATTCTTTTATGGCATATAAGAGAAGTAACAGTGTAACTTGAACACAACCTTAAAATAAATTAATCTTTAAGAACAGCACAAAATACTGGTATAAGACATTATTTATACAGCAGTGCCAGATCTTATTAAATATATCTTTACACAGCACTATTAATCAGAATATGTAAATTGCATGAAATTAAATTGTGAGATTATATTAAAAAAAATTGCCACATGTATGATTCAGTAGGAAGAGCCATTTAATGCATTGCCATCAGATCTGCAGCATGAATTTGATTTTACAAAGACATCTGTAGTGCAGACAGCTGCTGTACCTAAGTGAGGATTTGATTGTACACTTGATCTTTCGAACAGCCTCTTGTCCATATCTTTCATATCATTTTTATTATCATGGATCTATTAAAGCATGTAATGGTTACAAAATCAGAATTGTTTTGAAACACATTTTGATTTAAAAAAATATTAAATTTGTTGATTTTAGGAAGACTTCCTCTCCTTCCATCCGAGTGCCCTGCCTTCCCCAAATAAGCTACCTCTACCTCAATTTACATAGTGATTCGAGAATCTTGCTCGAAAAGTCAAACTGTATGTCGAATCTGAAATCAATCTGAAAAATTATTAAGAAAACATTTCAAACTTTTCTCCCTGTAAGATAGCACCACAGGCTCTGGCCTCCCAACATGGATATTTGCCTATGCTAAATTTATTCTCAAAATTCAGGAAAAAAATCTATAGAAATACTGTGTATATTCTGTATAGCAAAGCATCTAATAAGTCAGTGAGTTCCCTTCCTGTTCATCTGACATCATGTCGCTCCTTGGTCTTCAAAGACAGTGGATTTCATCAGTCCAGAGATGTAGTCCTTGGATATCCTCATGTTTGGCACATTCTAATGTCTCAGAGTAGATAGACATCACCTGCAAACTGGCTAGACCTTTCAAGAAACAGTTGCGATGATGAGTACACTCATTACCTGTCCAACCGATGAATCTGCAGTTTCTTTGAAACCCTATAAGCAAATTAAAATGCTGCTGCTCTCTGATAGAATTGCTGGGGAAAATAATAAATGCACAGCCTCTGCTTATATGGAGCTGAATTAAGCTGGTAGAGGGTTCAATACTTCGTTCGTTGGAAAAGCTTCGAGGGGGCACCAGATTATAAGTGAGTGGTGAAATTGTGGTCACATACTGTGAGGTTATATGAAATACCTGGAAGATTTTTTAGCCAGTAGAGAGATCAAGATTGATGGAACAGATTTGTCTTTGTGGCATTGAGTGGAATGATGAATAAGTGCAAATGATATTTTTTTAATTATAAGATGATGATCTGATGAGAAATCCTGCAGTCTCTTGGCTAGAGGGAGAAAGTGCTACAAAACACCAGAAAATAACCAGTTTGAAATTCCTAGTCTATGTTATTTTGTTAAAAAAAAAAAGGCATTATAATCTCGAAAACAAAAAACCCCAGCAAAAGTCAAGATTTTGAGAAATGCCCTGATCTCAATTTATCCAGCATTTTATCTGACTAGCACCTTGCTTAATTACAACCAGGCATCAAAAAACATTTTCCTCCCAATTCAATGAAATTTCAAGCAGATTGGTTTAGTCTTGGCACAATCTAGATGTGGTAAGTAAAATTACAACTGACTTTATAGCACACAGCTACTTCTGACATTAACTATAAAGTGACATATTTCTATTGACAATTGTACCTTCAGAAAAAAAGAAAGCTCTAAATATGGTAAATGGAAAACATCCTCACCTACCTTTTGGTTTACATTTCTCCAGTTACACTGCTTGGAATATAAAATCTAGCATTTTGATTATTCATCATATATGTTTTGAGCATTTCCTCAGTTGGGACATAGTTAAGTAATCACACAGGAGGGCTGAGTTAAGTAATCACACAGGAGGGCTGTAGAGATGAAACTTTGAAGAGTTTCTTTCTACTCATTCTGTATCAAGACAAAGTTGAGAGCTTTCATGGTTTTAAAATTAGTTTTAGTAAATTTACTGTGGCAAATACATGTACAATTAAGATTATTGAATAACTTGGCTTTTCTGGTGTTTGTGATACCTTGTTTTGTCAGGAAAATCTCCAATACAGCATTTTCTGATGTGCTGTTATGAAAAGGATTGGTTCCAATACTTTTCTGTGTTCTTGTAAAATCTTTTATTTGGGGTGTGTGTGTAATTTTCCTGGCAACTTTAATGAATACACATTAATAAAATCAATGGAAATTAGCATTCAGATGGAAGAGATACTTAACAGTTTTAATGTGTCTATCTGCTACAGTTCGTATTACCAGTTCAGTCTTAAGAACTGGTTGGTAAGTTATTTTTTTTTTTTAGTCTTACTCAAATTAATTTTTTTGAAATAGTGTATTTTCATACAAAATATGACTTTGTGTTCTTTGTTTTGTTAAAAAAAAACCCCAAACACAAAACCAAAAACTGTAGAGTTGAATAGGAATTCAAACTGTTAATGTTTAAAATAATAATCTAATCCTTAGAGTGTACAGAGCCCCATGCATTGTGCAGATCTACGCAGCTGCAGCAGAACAGTTGGCAAGCAGATTTGGATGCTAATTCTGTAATTTTAGATGGTAAATGACCAGCAGTTCCTTTTCAATCTTTTCAAGCTATTCCTGTAAATACAAGGATTCTGCGTGATTCTGTAATTAATTTAGGTGCACATTATAATTTGTCTTCCAGAATTTTGATTTGTAGTTCAAGCATTTGTCCACCAAACTGCAAAACAAGTCTTCTGTGCTTTAATTCCTAGTGACAAATGCCTTGACCTTCAAACTCAGAAGAAGGTGAAGAAGAATATAACTCACCTGGAAGTCTTTGAAGCTTCTCAAGATAGTAGAAAGCATCCTAGCAGTAGAGAAGTACTTAAAGCAGTCATTTGCATTCAAAGATATGTGAAAGGGTGGCTTGCACACAGGGCAATCAAGAGAGTAAATATTAAGAATTGTTTAATATATGTCCACTTATATTCTAGTAGTGTAAGAATTCTTGATTATTACTATTTTACTATGAAAAAGCTCCCATGCTTTGCTAGTCTGGCTCATGGCTGTTCTGCACCTTGGACTTTAAGGAGAATTCAGTGATAGCAAGTGCTCTGCTGGGACCCATTTCCATCACTTGATCTCAAGAAAACTCTCTATTAGTTTTTAGTAGAGAATTGGCTTGTGTGACATTTGATCCCTCTGCCTTCAGAGAGTCTTGGTGTACATGTTATTGAACAGTTAATTCTGGGGCTTGCAGTTTTTCAGGTACAGAAACAGGCTGTAACAGACTGTTTATTGCACTCTGCTCCCACTCTGTTTTAAGCTTCGATGAATGAAAAAAAAATCATGGATTCTATAGTATAATCGCTGTTTTTCATATTTGTCATCTAGTATTGCTAAATTAAATGCCAGTTCCTGAGAAATTACATACTAGCATGATGTAATAGGGACTTTTGCCTTCCATCTCAGAGTTTATACCAAGTTAAAAGAGCTTATGCACATTGCAGGTTGAGCACTAATAATGAGTCTGCATAACTTCAGTTAAGATATCATTTTTCTGGTGAAGTCTAAGCCTCCTATCTAAGAAATATACCATAAGAAAACTTGTACCTAATTCAAATAAGTGGGTCAAGTAGGAACTAAGTCATACATCTTATTAGTTTCCTAGAATCCTAAAATAGGGTGATAATCAGGTCATATTATTTGGTAATCATCCTTTAAAAATATTCCTTCACTTTATGTACTGGAGGAGAGGGAGCTTTTGCTGCTGATATAATTACTGATGAGGTGAGATAGCATTCCTTGATATCTACTACTGGTCTTTAGAAAACAAATATGTATTTTTGATTAAAAGTATGTCATGGCAGCAAAAAATTGAACGTTGAACATGGAGTTCCTCACCTTCCCAGGTTTCACTGTTTCACTTTTCCTCTGCTGAGATACAGAACTTCGTCTTTCCCCCAAGGCTCTGATTTTGTGCAGATAGTATTTTGCATAGTTCCTGATCTACTTCTGTAATTTGGGATAAAATGTGTTTATCCAAAAATAGTTTTATCCAATATTTTTATCCAATCACCTTTGGAAAGGATCATCCCTTACCAGCACTATGGTGTATCTGTCCACATGAGTTTAGAGGAATGGAATTTATTCTTGCTTTCTTTTAAGATTTTGTTTTATGCTGCACACCTCTTAGTTCAAACTCCTCATCTGTTTTTTAGTCACCCTTCACTTATTTTTTACAGTAGTGAAAGTGAAACATCTGTAATTGCAGTTTACAAGTCATGGACCATCCCTACCAGCAATTGTAAGGTACTACTGTAAAATGCTAGCTTCTATTTTATATTGAGCTGGTGTTTTGGATCTCTCTGACACCACTTTGCTATTTTGAATTAGAGTAGTGGATGGACAAGGAAAAATGTAATTCTTTTTTTTAAATTATCTTTTATTTTAATTTCAGGGGTCTTTCTATTCATAAGTAATATTCCATGTCTGCAGTGCAATGATTTCAAAGTAATTTTTGGTGCAAGGAAGATTTTGTGTCTCCATATGCATAGCTGCATTTCTCAGATGTCATTCTGGCACTGCAGAAGTAAGGTTTAGCTGGAATGAAGAGAGTCTCCTGGTCACTTGGTTAGGGGATTAATTATTAACTATTATTAACTGTTATCATTAACTATTTTCTCTCTTGCATGCTGCATTTTTTGATTGTGTCATTGTGTTGCGGTTCTTAGACCACAACCAAATTAACTGTTAAATGATGGGCAGTGTCAGAAACTGTCAGGAAGGAGGTTTTGTAATGAGATAGTAGGTGACAAAGTGCAAAACTGAGCGTCATCACAATTTTCTTAACACTTTATCCTTTTCATTCATTCTTTCCAAGATTGTTTTTTCCCCTAGTATTATTGCCCTATTGTATTTTTGAGGGATTGTATGGAAAATGAGTAGCACTTAAACATCTCCCGTAATGAAATGAATACCTCCTACGTTTAGAGAGCCTCTTTAAAGAATATCCCTTTGCAGATTTTTTTTTTTGAGCAGTCCATGCATTATATTTTACTCATGGAACTAGTTTTTATACCTGCTTTTGTTTCACCTGTTTCCTCATCAGTTTGATGGCTCACTGTACAATCAAGCAAGTGTGGTGGAGAAGACAAATGTTGCTGTTCAGCTGTATGGTAGAAAATTCATGGACACACACAATAGAATAAACAGTAATGGTCAGGAGAAGCATATATGATAATAGCTTGAAGGCATAATCAAGAAGACACAGACATAGGGGCTGCTTCTCCTGATACATAAGCAGAGAAGTGTTGAAAGAAGAGGAAATAGTTGACTAATACTGGCTGCCTGTTCCTTTGCTCCAGGTGCTCTGCTCACTGCCTTCTAAATTCTTCTGAATATTGCTTTTTGTATAGTCCTTATCACCCCAAGGGTTATGGGATGATATTAAGGAAAATAAAAAGCAGTTTAGACTGCAAAATTTAATCTAAGCTTCCTTTTTGTCTGGTCCATTTCCCTTCAAATTCCTTTTCCAGAGTGAGAGGTGGCTGTCTCATCACAAAGGATATTTAAGATCAGATGAGTGCGTACAGTAGGAAATAGCTTTCCTGATGGGAAAAAGATGAGAAAAAGATAATTAGTATGAGTTTTCAACCATGCATCAAAATACAATACTGCAAGTTGGACTTCGGTGACCATTTTCATACCTAAGGGCTAGAAATGTACTACTACCATTTTTCTTTATTTTCTTCTCTCCTTTAAATAGGCATGTACCCCATCCCCCCCCAAAATACTGTAATTAGGTTCTAATTGTTTCTTACTCAATTTTAGCTTAATATGTATTAATTGTTTATATCTTCATTCCAATTTCCATTCAGTTCTTTAATTTTGCATTCATAAAGCTTTATACTTCAGTGTAAAGTAGGAGGATTGTTATACTTAATTTCAACATATTCAGTAGGTAGACTTTGAGTTCCCTCCAAATGTCTTACTGATGCAAGTCATGTAATCTGACGATTCCTAGCATAGTCTCAGTTTTGACTTCTAAATTCCATAATCAGGCCTTATATTCCTAACATCACATAAGAAAAAACCCATATATATGAGATGTGTTTTATATGTATGTATAAAAAATTTGATTTTCCCCATACATTAGAAAAAATATCAATAAAACTAATTAAGTCCTAAAACATAACCCATATTCTCCTAAAAAGGTATATTCTTATCCTAGGCTGCATAACTCATAATGTACTGTCTAATGCTGGCTGACTGCAAAGTTTGTATTACTCTTCATGTTCTAATGAAATGCTGCTTGGTGGTTGAGTCACTGATGCCTTGATAGGAAGTCATAGGTTTATACCTTCAAAGCTTCTTTGTTTGTAGATGTGATAAAATGCTGTAGCCCAATGTTTTGGGTTTTTTTTTTTTTGTAGTTTTGTCTTTATGGTCTTCAAAGATTAGAGTGCAAATTCTACCTTAAAAGGTAGATGCTGTTTTTCTGAAATGTTAAATTGACATTAATTTGCTCTGCTTTGAAGGCAGGAGACATGTTATAGATGCTCATGCATAACATCTTTTGCTGTTAATCCTTACAGGCAAACCCACAGGAAAACAGTGATTTTGTTAATTAGTAGTAAATCAGCTAGACTAGTATGCTCTGTCTCTCAGGAAGTAAGATTTGCAGGATTGCACCAATTCTGTGAAAATCTGTGAGCTGGTGCTGTTGTGATCAGCTGAAATGTTCTGTGGACATGAAAGTATAGACTGGAGGGGTTTTTTTAATCTGTACTTTACTGAGCAGTACAAAATAAATTACACAACACCTATCTCTGAGTTAGTCTCTTTGACTGAAGCTATGTTATTTAATATATTAGATGTTAAAATTCACTGGGTGTCTTCCAGTATAAGTCCTCCTTGTTCTTTTATTTTTTTTTGAGTAGCAACAGTAATGTGTCTATTAGTATTTCCAATATGATAATACTGGAGACCATGTCTTACACTGTGAGTTTTCTCCTTGCCTGTTACTCTAGGGGGAGAAGTTTAATATACTGCTTTAGGTTCAGAGTATCTGCCAAGTAAAAATTAGTATTAACCACTATAATTATCTACTTACCCTGACCTCTTTCTACCATCCTAGTTCTGCAGAGTCCATCACCTTTCCATACTGAGAAATTCTAATGTGGGCAAGAGATGTTTTTAAGCCAAACTGTTCCCCTTTGCCTTTGATAAGGGTGATGTGTGAGTTTTGCTTTAGTGCAAAGTCAGCAGCGAACTACCCCATCATATGACCTCTGCATACATCTAAGTTTTCATACAAGGTTTATCAATCATATTAACTTGATTCTAAAGAAAATATTTCTAAAAAAGAAGCTAAAATTCTGAAGAAATTATTTCTAAAAAAATCAGTGACTAATATCTTATTGTAAATACCTATCTGACAGAAGCTTTTCTTCTTCAGTTTATGAAACAATGTTTTCCAAGAGAGAGAGTGACAAGACAGATGGACAGAAATGACCTACCTGAATATTTGAGAGACTCTGGATATTCAGTATCCAGTGTCTTCCAGCTGGTCTGTCCAGGTAAACAGTTTCTTAAAAGTGCTTTGCAGTGGTACAAATTTTCAACTGCAGATGCTGCACGCTTTGGGTTTGTTTTGTTTTGTGTTGTTCTGGTTTGGGTTCTGGTTGGTTGGTTGTTTGATGCATATGTAAAGAACCTACTATTCTTAAATGCATAGTCAGGACAAACCCTACCTGATGTTGATGATCTTTTTCAAAATGGAGCATTTTATCATTGTACATGAAATAATGTACACTTTCTAAAATTCCACTGTGTCTAACAATGCTGGAATATAATCCCATACTACCTTGGAATATATTTAAGAGGGTGTAAAGCAATTTTGTGGCAGGTCTGAACTTGCAGATGTCTCCAGGGAAAACATTTGCCCACTTTGTCAAGTCAGTGGTGCTAGCCTTCCAACATCCTTAGCTCAGCACAACAGACTTTCACAAACATTTATCTATGAATAAAATGTCACAAGGCAGGAATCAAGATATCCTGTACTGTAAATAGGAGGGAGATCATTACCCTTTAAAAATAGAAATAAAACTGTAGCCGATTAAGCCCTTCAAATAAATCTAGAGCCTCCTCTTCCTTCTGGCATTTCTTTTTTCCCTAGGCTGTCAGTGGAAGAGCCTGCAATGCTTCACCCTTAGTGTCGAAAGCAGCAGCAGCTCCTGAGTGAGGCTTAGGGAGGCAGCCTCTGTGGGCACCTCACAAGTTGAGGTGGGAGATGCCACTGGCAATTTCTCCTTCAGCACACTTTTGTAGCACGCTTTTGGTTTGTACTGACATATGTAGGTGCTGTGAACCAAAACTGGTCTAAACATGAATTTATATTACCTCTGTGTCTACCTAAGTTTGACAGTCATCACAACTGGGAGATTCTTGTGATCAGTGATTTTTGGAGGTTATGGTTGATTTTATGTGTCAGCAATTCCAAAGAATGCTTTTAAAGTACAACTTTATCTAGTGAGAGAAAGCCATTGATGCATTTGATTTGTTAATGACCTATGTGTTGTTTCTTTTTATCATAATTTTTTGTATGCTTTCTTCCAGCCAGGTCTTTGTTCAAGCCACATCTTTGAGAGGTGATCTCTTTGAACGTCTGACCACACATCATACTTGCACATTATTTGCTTCTCCGTGTTGGCTTCTGGTAAATGCAATTAATTTCTCATGGAAAATCATGTATTACATATCATTTAGGTCACATTCCAAAGACAGTGTGAATAAGACCAGGTATTTTTAGTCATTTGCTCAGTCCCTATCACTATGGTAACAGGAGATTTTGTGACTGTGAGACAGATTTCTGTCTTATATCCTAGATTTGGGAGACTGTTGCTACTTTTCACTGTGTTCACAGACAGACTAAGAAAGGTTCACGCTTCCCTACTCATTATTTAATTTATTTAGAGTCTCTTAGCTATGAAGTGTTATCAAAGCTTGTTCAGCCATTTGTGGCAGTGTATAGGCTTCTTATTCATTTTGAGTTCAGAATTCTCCCAAATTATGAACGTGCAAAATGATGAATAACTGCTGAAACATGGAGATGTGCCTGTGTCTAAAGGGCACCCATAAAATGATTTCTAACATGGAAGCACTTTGAATAAATGGCACTTATCTATAAAGTGTCCTCTCTTTCTCAGTTTTATATTAAAGATGTCATTATTTCTGAAGATAAGTTATTAACAGTGTATAACCTTGCTAAATTGCCCGGGAGAGACACTGTAACTGGTTGAATGTTTTGAATTGCTGAATGCTGATTTGATGCAACTGTCTTCTGTGCCAGTGCAGAGCATCCTATAGCATCAGACTGCCTATTCAGGAATGGAAAGATAATGGGGAGAGGGGGAGTTTTTTGGGTGAACATTACATCCTGTGTGGCCATGTGACCAATCCATGGAAGGTTAAAACAAGAAAAGGGACCCTGGTCTTGTGGCTATTTAGTCTGAGCACTCATTTTACTCTTACTGTTGTGTTTCAGGGGTTTTTTGTGTTCGTGTTTGTTTGTTTGTTTTTGTTTTGTTGCTGTTGTTGGGGTTTTTTGTTTTGGGTGTTTGGGGTTTTTTTAATTAATCTAAACATTGGTGAAAAAACAGGCCCTGTGAAAGTAAGTGCCCAGATGTTAAATGTCCTGTCACTTTTCCATTTCCAGTAATGAAATTATGAGTACTGTCTTTGTCTAACAATAATTTAGATAGGAAAAGCTTGAAGACTTTTTATTTTACATGGTCTCTTGAGAGTTTTAATTACATCAGTAATACATAACTACAAATCTTATTTGCATGGGATCTGCTTATTTGATGTAAAGGATAGGCACTGAAGATAAGATGGTACAAATATTCTTGTTTTATTCTGATAATTTTAGTAAAATGGTAATATTAATAATTATTTAACAAAGAGCTTGCTGTCAAACTAGGAAAGAAGACTGTCTGTTATCAAATACCTGCAAAATGTGAATTAGAAATATTGGGTGGAATAGAAGAAAATATGGAATATATGGAAGGCTACTAGACATACTCTTTTGAGTCTCTGTGTTTATACAAGCAAAGCTAATACAATAATTTGACCGAACTAGACTATAAAAGTGATGCTGTCAGGAGCTAATGAAGATGTTAGTACCTGGTGTAGACTTCTGGGTGATGAATAGAGGCCTATACAGAAAAATACGTTTGTGATTCCCTTTTGAAATCTTCTTTTTAACTTCTGGGGAATAAAGTGATCTTCCTTTAGATCAAATGAATTTACCCTCAGATGATTCTCTACATTTACCTATTTGTATCTTGTTCCCCACAGTGTGAGGAAAAATACAGGACTCTGTTACTAGCCAGCACATTGCTCACTTAGGAGTTAGGAGCTGACTAGAAATAATTGAATAGTTTTCTGTCAGTGGTGAGGTTTAGCGCTGGTTTCAAGAAAAAGCCAATTAAAAATAAGGTCATAGTGCAGTGATTTTTAGATTTCATACACAAGTAATGATGCTATTTCATCGTATCTCAAATCAATTTCTCCTACTACTTCATTCTGCTGTTGAAAAGCAGAGTGCCATGCACTATACAGTCAGGAGGAAACACCAGTGCAACACTGCTGTTCTTTGAGTAAAATTTGGAAAAATGGAGGTAATGAACCAATAATTTTTGGCCATATGCTTTGAAGTATCCATTGAAATTATCCCTAATTGTTATGAAAAATATGTCTTTAAATATTTTCAGAAAGCAGTGTTGTTGCCTATGTTTAAATATATTTTTTTTTCTCTGATTGATTCAAAGTGCTGTATGTTCTAATCAGATAAATATCTACATTGAGTTCAGAGGAACTGTGTATTCGTATATGTTAGATGCTGGGACTGGTAGTTATTTTGCTTCTTGATTTACTGAAGAGTCCATAAGTAGTGTCTTGTTATTTAAGGTATTCTGCAGTCACTGGAATTACTACTATTAATGCTGGTTGAGACTGGGTTAACTAAATAGTTGTGAGCTGATCCTGGCATATGTTGTAAAGGCAAACTGTTCACAGTTGCAGCATCCTGATAATTGCAGTATTTTCAGATAAAATGTAAACATAGTAAGGATTTTCTCTGCAATTTGCCCTTCTGAGCTGCCTCTGCTAAAACCCAGATTTTTCCATCTTTGTATTTTTGATCTTTGTAACTAGTCTTGTATTTAAACAAAATATCCATTTTTTAGGGTAAGGATACGCAATACCACATATTCTACTTGAATTTGAATCATTGTCTATAAGCTAGCTCAATTTATATCAGACTTTCCTCATTGCTGATTGTTCTGTATTTGCAGGGAGGTTATAAGCCACCTCTTCATTTAAGCACAGAAGTGTCCAGAATTTTAATATATTTAAACTGTCTTATATTAGTGGAAGGTAATTTTTTTTTACAGGAGCTTCAAGGCTGCAGACTTGTCTGGCTTGATTTGGAACAACAAATAATGGTGCAAAACAATGAACTCTGAAAGACATGTCAAATATACGTGTCTTCATTAAAGTCAATGCCAATTCCCTTTCAAGCTGCATACAGGGAGAGGAGACGCAGGAGGTCCCTGAGGAATGCTTCTTTGCATGAAGCTAATAGAGGGCAGTAGAGCAGTCCCACACTGCCCTTGTCACAACCTGTTGTTCAGAGCTTAACTCATGCTGAACTTGCATAGTTTTCCAGTCCCACTGGGCTTTTCCATGGTAACTGTTGCCCATTACTGGGGCTTTTGGAAAGCTCTCATGCTTTTGGAGGTTCAGCTCAGAAATGGCACTGTCTGACTGAAGTTTTCCCCAATGCACCCTGCAGTTATTTTCTCTCTCAATTCTTCCTTACTGTGGTTCATACTTGTGACATCTTATGCATAAATTGTTAGATATACACAACACCTAATAGCAATTTCTGTTGCAGTCATGCCAGAAAAGCCTTATTTATAGGGCAGGACTCTTCTGTGTTGAGTACAGTGCACATTCTGAAGAAAAATATACTTCCTGCATCACTGATGTGAAATTGCCTCCTAAAACTGTTTATTTTTCATTGAACAAAGTCTTATAGGACAAGCAACAGGAAGCTATGAATACTGTAATAGGAACAAAGGTGTAATAGCTCTCATGGATCTGGCAGAACACAATACTTGGGAGTTTCGTTCATTGTACTGTTGTTTGATAATGTTCTCCACACCTATGTGGTAATGAGCCCTGAGGCAGACACAGGCTATCATTATGGCCATTTAAGCCAAATTTAACATCAAGAAATTTAAATTTCACCGTGGAAGAACTCTACAAGTGAGTTAGTGATAATGAATGGATGCGTTAATAAAATGTCTTAATGGGGCTGTTACAAAGCTTTGCATTTCCTACATAATGGTTGCTGGATCAAGGCTAAATGCAAATCTGATCTAATGATCCCTTCAGGTTTTAAAGACTATGAGTCATTCACTATCAATTGCAGCAAAAGCATATAAAATATGTAGAGTATACCACTCCCCTTGACTTCTGATTCTCTCCCAAAAGAATTATAGATTAATATGAGTTTAAAAGGTTAAAGAACTCCCACAACATCTGGAATGTTCGTCAACAAGTATGCAGGGATTCC
>NW_010226402.1:132683-183931 GCF_000690775.1 Eurypyga helias
CAAATGCTCTCTAGTCTCTTTAGTGTTTGTTTGGGTTTTGGTTTTTTTTGGTGGTGGTTGGTTTTTTGGTGGTGTTTTGTTGGGTTTTTGGTTTTTTTTTAGAGGAAGGTAAATTTTGTGCTTAGGAGCTTAACTTGCTTGAGTGTTTTGCTGTTACCATATCACCAGTATGCTCCTTCTGGGGTGGGCAAATCAGAACAGGAAATTCAATTTGAGTTAGCCACACAGCCCAGAGTACCCTAGGCCAACCACCAACCTTGTTTTAACATGATTAAAATGTTATTTATTTTCTACAGACCACATGCCTTTCCACCTGGAAGTTTGTGTTTTCATTAGTGTTACTGCAGGGAATTCATATTTTTATAATAAATATTAGTCGCTCAGTTTATGAATATATATCATGCAGTAATATCAAGTGCAATCCATTCCCTTGATACAATAGCACACACACTTTTAAAGTGTAAGTAAATTAGCACGTGTGCCACACTGAAATGGTTAACAAATAACCATAATGTTGCTTTGCCTATATTGCATTTGCAGACACTTTATTGAGGAGATTTCCTGATTAGCCATCTGGTGCATATAGGCAGTCCCTATTTCACTGTTTCTCCCATTTTGGAGTATTTAATAATTTCTTTCCAAATTTACTACTTTGTACTTGCCTTTATTGGATTTTATCTTACTGCCTTTGAGCCATTTCTCCAATTTATCAAAATAATTCTGAATTTCCTCTCCTGTAGAGTGCTTGTAACTGCTTCCAGCATGGTGTCACCTACAAGCTTTATAAGTGTCTTCGCTATTCCATTATCTTGGTAGTCATTAATGAAAATATTGAATAGAACCGGACTCAGGACAGACCTGTCTGAGACCTCACTTTATACCTCATGTCAGTTTTGACAGGGAAGTATTTATCCACCATTTGAGTAGGATATTTTGATCCCTAATAAGAAAAAATGAGTCAGTGGAAAATATGAGCTTAAAGATTAGGTAGCTATTAAGAGATTCACAAATGCTAGCATAGAATAGCAGTATGTGGGAGAGAAATTAAATGTTCACCATTTATTGCTACAAATATGTCTTTTACATGATTTAAGAAGGTTTATTCTCCAATAATACATGAAAAGATTGATCATTGCAGTATTCTTGGTCAGAAAGATATATATTAGGTTTTAAAGGTTTGAAGAACTTCTTGCTGTCTGTGGGGAGATGGACCATATATATTGACTTAACTATCACCCCTATTAAAATATATATTATAATCTTTATAATATATTTCAGCATATGCACAATACAATGCATCTATACAGATATGTGGATATGTATGTATAGTGCACACAGAATATATAAACATAAAGGTGAAGACTTGTATAATATATGTTGAATTAAAGAAGATCTATATCCAGTGAACAGAAATCACTTGTTAAACAGAAGGAAATGTGAATAATTGCTGCTCCCATGCTCCAGGTTCTCTTGACAGGGCAATGAATATAAAAAGTCTAAACATCTTGATGACTATGAAGGCAGAATCATTCTGATATCCAGTTTATGTATTAGTTTACAGATTATGTTAGAGTTTAATTTTTTTTTTCAATCTTTATCCATACTTTAAAGTACAATAAACATTTCAATACTGCTTTGTTTTAGATAAGTATTTACTATTATCATTTCTTAGATGGAAAAATAAAGGAAAGAATTTGAATTATTTGTCTCTGATCATATCCTGAAATGATGTTAGAAATTTGGCCTGAGTTCTTTAAAATTGTCTTAGAACTGGTTGTTATGCCCATGGTAATCAAACAGGTGATTTCTAAAGAGAAGCTTATTTTTTGGTCTTTCATATGTGTATGCACATACACAATCATACTTAGTCCTCTCCCCCAGGTACATAGTTAATAGACGTGTATTCAGCTTCAGCTAGTTCTTGTGGCCTGTTGAGACAGGTACTACTCATGAAAAAATGGTTCTTGAATTCTTTGTCAGTAGTGAATATGTGCAGGAGACTGAGTATGATACAAAGTCTTTTAAATAAAAATCAGCCTTGCTTTTTCTGATGAAAAATAGTTGTAAAAGTAGAGAAACTGCCCAATTTGTTTAATAGAACCCTAAAATCTTAACCTTGCTTTGTTGGTTTTTCTCCCCTGTTAAGTTTTGATAGTATAGCACCTTTCAGGCAAATTCCAATCTATTGGTAGTAACATTACTCGGCTTTTTGTCACACCTTTCGCACTGTGTTTAAAAATAACACAGCTCCAAAAAATGTAATCAAAGACCTCTATAGTTATGTGAATTCTATCATTTAGGTATTCTGTGTATCAAGACTTGAAGACCTTTGTTTCCTTTCACATTATGATTTTTTTGGATTCTGTTGTTGGTAGTAACTCTATATGAAGTAGTATTTCATGATCTGGTGAGCAATTTTTTTTTTCCCCTCCACATTATCTTTTGCATTTTATTCAGTACAGGGATAAATAAATAAATACTTGTCTGGGTATCAACTGTTATATCTGCTTGATCAAAATCAACACAAACATCCTCTTTAACCGTATAAGTCTCCTAGAGAGTTATCAGTCCTTCTACCACCTCACGATTTGCTTGTCAGGATTGATGAGAGTAGATTTTTGGCTTTCCATTATTTAGCTTTCTGGGATTACATTGGTCCCAGTTCTGCTATTCTATCTAAAATCGTGATTTAGCATAGTGTGGCTAGAATTATATTTCACCCAGCAAGAAGCTGTTTCTGCACTGACAACGTCTATCATTGTGACCATTGTTGTTGGAGTTTCCTCCTCTGGTTCATGAATTATTATTTTAATTACTTTAAGTTGTGCTGAAAGCTGCACACTTGTGGTAATTTCTTTTGACTCCATTGCTGGAAACTACACCCCTTGCTTTGGATGCCTTTTATATAATGTTGTGAATGACCATCCAACTTCTTGAAACCAAGTTTCAAGAACTTATGTGGAGGGTAAGATTTGCAATGTCTTTCTGCTGTAGTTCAAGACAGTGTCTAATAAGTATCTGTGAAGTAGATGATTGAATACTTTAGGATACACATGAACAGACTGCCTTTTCTTAAAGTCATCAACATTGCCAGCTAAAAGCTGCAGTTGATATCTTTTTGCCACTTTGAAAACTGTAAAAAAATGATGGTTTTCTACATTTCTATATTAATAAATGTTTTCTTTTAAATGGAAAATTAAAATGCGTAACACTTTTGTTAGAAAACTTTCCAGACTAAATGATTACGTCTCAAATAGATATTTTAAAGTGTATTATCTTCTAAATACACAGACAGGCCCTCACTTGTAGGATTTAATCTAGAGGCTAATGATATCAATAGAAAAACTCATTCAGATCAAGGTCATCACTCCAAATAATTGGTCTTGGCCATAAGTTCAAAATCATTTGGGCAACTTTCATTTAAGTATTAGCATAATACTGTCACACTGAGTTAAATATTTACGTGAAAGTAATTAAATTACTTCAGTCACTTATCATGAGCTGTTTTAAAAAGAGGGATATATCAGGTCAAATCTCTGTAAAGCTTAAGTTGGGAGTTTATGTTAGCATAATGAATACAGTTGCTAAAGCTGCTTTTGCTAATTTGTTTTTCCAGTATTGAAAGGCTATTTGAATATAAAGAAAGGGTCTATGTAAAAACCTAAAAATTAAAATTAAAGATTTTATTAGTGTCTTTATCCTGGGAAGGCAAGGAGCATGTGTATTACAAAGATTTATTTGTGGTCCGTTCTATTAAATTCTATAGTAACAGTTGCAATAAAGTCCCTGGAAAATGCTGATATTTTACAAAGATTTATCAATTTCACCAATATTTTTAGGTCAAGGAGAAAATTTTCAATCTGTTATGAGAAAATACTTTGACAATATTCTATTTTGTAGATGGTTTCAAAACATTATTCCAATGAGGAATCAGAAAAGAATGTCACTATATAGGAATTAGTGGGAACCACCTTATTTTGGTTGTATAGATTTAACAGGGCTTATGTTATGTTTTGTGTGTAAGACACATGTAAACCTTTGAAATTTCATGATCCAGGACAGAAATTACATTTTTATTAATTTTGCTGTCTGTCATGGCATAAAGCCTTTGCCATTTTAAAATGAAATTGCACCTGGGTAACAATGAAAAGTTATTTAGACTTTCACAGCTTGATCCTATGCTTCCTACAGTTAAAAGCAAATAATTTGCTGACAATGATACAGGAAAAGAAATTTTTAACTTTCAGAAATGGCCAGGAATCCATTGCTATTTGAAAACATGTATTTCTTAAATATAAGCTACTGCTTTTATATTGCAAGGTTCAGATGGAACATTTGTACACTGAAGAAGTGGGATTTTCAAAAGCTCATAGAGCTGTGTTTAGACTGTGTGACAGATTGTGGTTTGCTATCCTTCAAAACAGTGGACCTTTGATCAACCAGGTTAGGATTAGGCCTTTTGTAAAAGCATTAGGAAAAAAAGTGCTTATTACACTGGTTATTTCTTTCCCTTGAATGTGGAGTAGTTCAAACAAAACCTCATGCAGAGGAAATCTGCATGTATATTTTCTGTTATTAACTACATTGTCAGTGATACCTTAACATAATAGCTCATAAAATGTGCTGGCCACAGATATAATTACAGAAATGACAAAGAAAGAGAAGAATGTAGAAAATGGAGATAACTACCCAAATTTTTTCTAATATGAATCTTAATAGGCAAATCGAATTTTCGTAGAAGAAGTATGAAAGTTCAATTTGGAACAATATGAAATTCTTTTATTCTTCTCAGTTCAGCTCATACATGATTAAAATTTTACAAGAACTGTCACCTGCATGAAATTTCAGTCAAACGGTGAAAAATTTGGCATAGTAGCTTATTTTCTGCTACCTTTAAAGGCAGAAATATCTTTAAGCTTTAGAGGATCACTGTCTATAACCTTGGCTCTGTCAAATGCAAACATGTTCCTAATTCATCTCCAGACCTCATCCATGGCCTAAACAAATTTGAAGACATACAGTTGTCTCTTCACCCAAGAGAACTGATAGTGTTTGTATACCCCAATTAGGAGGTAGTAAAGCACACAGAATTTTTGTACTTTTTTCTAGCTTGTGTAACTTCTCCATTCCTTTAAATGAACATAAAATTAAGCTTGATCTTTCCTTAAATTTTCACAAGAAGTGATGGGCCATGGAAAACGTGAGATGGAATAACGCGTAATAGCTGTTGCCCAGGCACAGCCTTTTTCTGTTGCCCTAGGAGATGTAGCTCATGTATGTTTTCCATTTAACCCTCCTCTAAATTTCAGCTTGCAGAGTTTTCAAAAATACTATATACTGTATGAAATACAAATATGTAGAAGTGGGTTAATTACTGAAAGCTGTTTAACTTTTCAGGCTATCAAAATGCCCTTTGTAGAATATGATGAGCTATGGTTGCTTTTGCAGAACATTAAATACAAAATCATATTTTAAGACATAAGCCAAGGTCAGCATTAGGACTTGATATCTTCAAAAGCAGTGGCAAAGTTCTCATTAATTGTAATGGTGAATGATTAGTGGATAACATAGGAGACTCAGAGTTAACTCCCATGTGCCATCTACATGTTTTCCACCACTTTGCTGTCCTCAGTTAATTTTATTGAGAAGGGAGTGAGGTTAATTTCGGTGAAGTAACAGCTGAAACTTTGAAATTCTGGTGTCTTTTGTTGGTTCATGTCACAACCTGAGTGTTATTTAAACATCTTTTTTTTTCACATTTAATACTGGATAATACTCTAGAGGCCTTTCTTAAACAGCTAATGTTCCCTTTGGCACTGAAATCTACTTACCTTAACTGACTTCTGTTATACTTCGACCTGATTCTCAGAGTCACAATGGTAATATTCATTTTAATGTCCCAATAGGCCCTTAGTATTCATCAAATATTTGATTTACATTTCTAATATGGCTTATGGAATGCAGAAACATGAAACCCATACTCTGCCATGCTGCTAACTACTATCTCTTTCATTAACACTGTGAATTATTTCTCCAAAATAATTAAAATCTGTAATTGAATATACTAGAATAATTTTGGAAAATTAGTTTAATTATTCCAGTGCTTCTATTTGGAAAGATCACATAATTTATAGTAACAAAATAAGCAACTATGAATTTACTCTCCCAGAGTCCTTTTGTTTATAGTTACCTTTTAAGAAAACATACATACTTGAAAGGCGTATATTAAGCAACACAGTTACAAAGTAAGTGTTTTGTGCTCCAGAATTCTACTGCAAAAAGCCTCAATATCATAATCCTCTAAAAAAGGTGTGTCCTCCCCTTTAGGAATTTGGGGATTTATATGCATACTGTAATATACAAGGTATTCTTTACCTGAGCTAACTGTTTTATATTTAGCCACAGTAAAGCTGAATATGTAAATGAAGCGTATACTGTATGAAGAATTATTTATACATCAGAAATCACTGCACTGTGTATACAAAACCAAAGTGCAACGGAAATAACTAGGAGATGAATTGAAAGTGTGAAAAATTCCTGGCATATCCACAGTTTTGGAAGTATACTGCTGCTGTATAGGCAACGGCAAAGTCTTTCTAGGGTTCATCAGTGGCTTCCTGTGCAACAAACTGAGGAGGTTTGTGATTCATCAGAGGCATGACCAGAAGGTCTAAAAACTGGCCACAAACCTCTGAACAGCATTTTGCAGCTGCTACTGCAACATATTGAGTTGTGGAACTGAATTTTTGACCGTTATAAATGTAGGTAGGAAGTGTATTGGAGAGGGCAGAAAACCTAGGCTAAGAGAAAACCTGAACTGGAAAATCTGTAGGAAAGAGAACTGGAGTGAAGAAACAGGATGGGAGATCAATACAATAGCAAAAAGACAGATATCTTAGTAACTTGAAAAAAATTTTTTAAATTTTCAAACTGTGGGACTCCAGCTGCCCCAGGGATGTCAGTCAGTTCTTTGTCATGACACCGAATGGTAACCTCTAGGGACCTGTTCCCAGCAACGGTTATATCTAAATTCTCTGAGTTACTGGTCTGATGGAGCATGGGTAAGCACAGGGCATGCACAGCTATACCAATGCATTGCTCTCGTGCCCCATTCTAGTTATACAGAAGGCTTGTGGGTGAATGGCTTCCAGGCTGGCAATACTCCTGTGTCTAGAAACAAGTGCCTCCTAAGCTACTGATTCCTGTTGTGGCAATCCTTGTATGGCACATTTCTCTTGTGATACGCCTCGCATTCACAACCTGCCCTGATTCCTGTATTTTTTTTGCATTGTTTGTAATGTTAGTTTGAACTTCTAAAATTTCAAATGTTGTGTGTGTGTGTTACTTCAGGGATTGCTTTTGCTTCACGATGGAGCATAGTTTATAGCACTGCAAGGCCAGCTCTTGAACCAGGATGATACCACCATGCCAGCATACGTGCAAAACCTGGACTAATTAGCCTTGATGAGAGATGTGGCTAATTAGTCCAGACAACACAAATCTCACCATGCTTCTGGGAGCTGAGTTGGTATTCTGCGTGGAAATATGTCAGCCTGCTAATTTACTCAGAGCTCTCTGAGGGATCTCTGAGTGGACTGGATCATCAGCTACACCCTCAGATGGCTCCCTTTTAGGGAGACCTTATGGCACGGAAGCTTTTAGTTTCTCACCAGATTTAACTTCAAGAAACCGACAAAGACATCCAAGATGTCTTCCTGATTCTAAATTTGTTCCCATACTCGGTTTCTGTTCACCAGATCATGTCAGAGGCTTGTTTGCTCATCCAGACTCCTGAGCTCTCCACTCTGTCTTGCTGGCTCCAGCACATGGATCTTCAGTGGTAGAGTCCCCTTTCCAGTCCTGACAGGGCCACAGGCTCTGTGCAGGGTGCATGGGACACTATTCATTAGTGCTCCCAGCTTGAAGGCTTGGCTTGGTTGTTGTGAAACAGCTGAGTGATGAGACAGACAGCAGTGCAGAGGGTCAGCTTCTGGATCAGGCACCCGCCATGGGTGTCCTTTACAATATCCTTCCCAAACGCAGTGTCAGGAAAAGTGGAATCAGACTGTTCTGCCTAACGACAGTTATTTTCTGTAGTAGTGATATGAGAGGAGAAGGATAGAATCTTTGATTCTGTCTCATTTTGGTCTGTTTCACATCACTAGCTGTTATCTTGTCACCTAACCTTGCTCGGTTTTGTATTTGGCTCCTGCATACTGTATGAAAATGTTGCAGACTGCAGCATCGGAAGGACAAATAAAAAGCATGTGAGGAGAAGATGGAGGGCATAGTAGGAAAGGAATAGTAGGCTATTTCCCTATGTTCTTCCCTCCAGACAAACTTCAGGGTTAAGTGGTTGGGTTGCTTAGTGAATATTACTCTTTTCATCTGGTCTTATTCCATACATTTTACCAAACTGAACAGTGATTATTAATAATAAGTGAGATTTTAATAGGTCTTATAAAAATACTGTTCCATGTAAAGATCGCTGATTTAGCCCAAAAAGAGCTATTACAACAGCTGCGTATAATCAATTTTTTTCTGAAAGAAATACTAGAGTTCGGACAGCTGGGACTGAGTGTGTGCACTGGGGGCAGAAAATAGCTTTTATTGTTGTCCTATTATTTCAAGAAAGAAGATTATTGAGTAACCTAAGAATTCTTGGAGCTGTTTAGCACTTTCCCTGTGCATGCCAGAGAGAATCACACATTTACTGCTAATGAACAGAATGCAGCTTTACGACTTTGTCTGAATATTTTGCCTGAGATGACTTCCTTTACTACTAAAATCATTGGCAGAACCCCTCCTGTTGGTTTTAATGAGGAAGGATTGGACCTTTAATAAGCATCGCAGTCACGTAAGCTCGTGGTTTGTTTTTTTAGCAGTGTGCTTTTTAAGTGTTTTTACTTACTGCCTGCAGTGTATACAGCTGTGAACTTGGATAATAAATAAGGATTATTTCTATGAAGAAACCTTTGGCAGCAATTTTTGCTTTGCTGAGGTAAGCTGTTAGTCATCTGCCACCAAAGGGTAATCAGCTAGATTTTAAATATTGCTGTGTCTCTCTACTTTTACTGTATTTTTGATTAGTCAATAAATACATGTTCAGTCTATTTCCAAAGCCCAGAAATCAGTATAGATGCAAGATACACTGCTGAAAAGAAACAAACCAACAACAGTTAATTGTAAAGCTTTTGGTTGTTTTAAGAAAAGATTGGGCTCAAACTTGGAAATCAGTGGAAGGTGGTAAAGCTTCATTATAAAAACATCACAACCAAAAAATTGTGTTGACAGGTGGTAAAGAACATTCTCAAGACTGAATAAACTTATTCACTGATAGTAAAAGTGAAGCCAGAGAAACTGCACTCCCTGATACTAAGGGTGAATTTGAGCAAACACAATTCAGGTTTGAAAACCTTCTTAGACTTCTAAATCCATATTTAGGAATTTACCTGATTTTCAGATGTATTTAGAACCAAGTCAAGGAGAGTGTCTTGTGTAATAAAACAAATACAGAGATAAGAGAGGAATCATAGTTTTCTATTATGATTGTTATGAAAAAATTCAGAGCCAAAAATCCTTACCCTCCTAACTCTTCCCCCTGAATCCCCAAACAAAAAGTGCTGAAAAAGACTAAGAAAAAGCCCTAACAAAATGTACCGTGTAAACGGAATTGTTTCGCATGTTGACGAAATAGAAATGCTAATGGCCAAACATGGTTAAAAACCAATAGATATATCCTGGTTTACAGGTAGAGAGTTAGAAAATTAGGTGTTTGAATTCTTAGTGACCCAGCCAAAAGGAGGAGGAGTTATTAGTTGCATTGCTGCAAACTGGGAATGTGCTATATTCAGTCGTTTGATATACTGCAACAATACACCAACTAAAAAGTAATGATTTAGACATATCTAAATAAACTTCTGATAGACAAGGAACATGATGTATCATCAGGTAATTTTCTGCATCTCTGCTGTTTTTTTGTCTGTGATACAGTTGCAGAGAAGGACATGTGTACTGTGCAGATGACTTCCGGTTCAAATCTGGTTTGAATAAACCTCTACTTGGTAATTTAACTTGTAAAGCCTTTAGCTGATAGCAAAAGATTGGGATGCATAATATTGCTTCACCTCAGTAAAGCAGTCCTTGCTTAAAAAGAATTCATTCATTGGAATAATCAAAATCCTATCTGTTATCATGTGGCAAAGTCTTTCTCTTTTCCACCCAGTTCAGTAAGGGGAATTTTAATTAAAAAAAAATATAAATAGATTAAAGAAAAATTGCCATTCCACAAAATAGTCAGATTTGATTATACAGTTATAATAGATGAAACTGGGAGCACTTTAAGGCCCAGGGATAAAACTGTCCAGAGAGACTGCTTAAATATTCCACTTCAAGATGTCAGCCAAGTCTGTAATGTAGGTATGGGTGCTTGCAGATGCTATTGATTTTCCACAGGTATATCTTCAACAGTGTATCAACATGTGTGTTATATGACATACCAAAGGGTAGAATTCAAAGTTTCAATCAGATGACAACTTTTACTTTATGTCACTTTTTTCAGAGTATGCCAGTTTTTAGAAGAAAGCTGTCCTTCAGCTCTTTGGGCTATATTCAGTCATTGGCTATATTTCAACAATACATCAGATGAAATGTGCAATCTGAGCATAGAAGATGAATTTATTAAAAGACTGTGCACCACATTGTTCATTTTGCATATCCCTATTTGTTCTTAATGTTTGGAATGTAGTAGTGGACATAGAGGACACAGTCAGATAATGGTAGGCCAATCTGTGAGTTTAAAAACGTAAGAGTATTCAAAGAAAGAAAGTAAAAGAACTATCCTAAAATTAAAAATCCAGTAACTAATTCTGACACATAGCCGTAGTCTAAGGAAAATTGAAACACCTACAAAGCTGGAAAATGTATTGTAGCCAGCCAGTGCTTAGCTGCCATGGGTGGTAGGACATACAAAAGGATTAGTTTACATTCAGGTCTGGAAGGCAGGGCACAAAAGGAGAACTGCAGAACTTGGGAATTATGCCCAGTTCTGCTACAGTATTACTGGGCAACCTGAATAGTTATTTATATTTTTCTTTCTTCCCAACACTGAGTTTTGACTATTCCTGTCCTGGTGTTACAACATGAATGTTGTTGCGAAATCAAGGTTTGGACTATAAATTTCCCTGAGCAGGACACTATCCTGTGCATTTGTACAGTGCCTGGCACAATAGGGCTGGTATGTCTGTGGGGGACTGAAGGCATTACTGTAATATAAGTATCAATATTTTAATCATCTGCCTTATTTCATCTGTTACTTCACAACTGTTTAATTTGGAAATTTGTTTCCTTTGCACATTTAAAATGGTCCCAGGGAGACTTCAGTGGATTGAGGTTCACGGATTATGTGGACCTGATTATTCAAATTCCCGGCACCTGTGGGGGTTTCTTTTGATATTGCATGTTTCAAACTGAATGTTCGCTAAATACAATTAATTTAAAATATGGAAAAAAATGAATTAAATGAAAACATTAGAACTGCATCTAAGTTTATAATCAGCATGATGTGGGGGATGGAAATGAATGTGGAACCCAGCTGAACAGTGTGTTGGCATAAGAACTCTTGACTTACAGCTGTTCCTTTGTTCGGTTTTGTTGGTTTTACAGCATTTTTTTTCTAGAAAACCTTACTTTGCATGAAAGACAAATTCATACTAGAAGATTGTTTAGCTTTGTGCATCATAATTTAAACAGAGTGAATTGAAATCTGTTAGTTGAACAGCATTCTCATCAAGTGGGCATTTTAGCCTAATAAGTCACTTCTGACCAAAATTTAAAAAAAAAAAATGTTTTTTCTGAAATGTAGACAGAAATATTATTACTGTCTAGTAAGGCTAATGTGTCTTTATCACTAGAATTACTGAGATAAAAGAGGAAAATAAGAATCTGTTAGAAGAACTGTACATGGAAACCGCCTGTAAATAGCTTCTCTAGTCACTGTGGAAGAATGAGACAGATGGGTAAGAGTGGAGGACTCTGGTAAGCATTCCTGGTCTACTGCAGGTAAATCTGAGGTCCTCCTAAGGCATAGTTTCAACTCTTGCTTTTTCCACAGCGTATCTGGTGAGGAAGGCCACTGCCCACTTTTCCTGTGAAAGCAAAGATTATTTCATGTTGGAAGGAACATCAGGACATCCCTGCTTCCACCTTCTGCTGAAAGAAGGTGAAACTATGTGGTCACACCAGGTTGCACAGCATTTAATCTATTATGGTCTTGAAAACCTTCAGGAATGGAAGCTGCACAGGTCAATGCTGTAATAACTGTTACGATGCACTTCATGCTGAACGGTCACCAGGTAAAGTACATGAACAGAAGCATAATGCAGGTTTCTTGCCACCCACAGGAGTGGCAAACAAGAAAAATCCTGTTTACTGCATTGAAAAGTCATGCTATGGTTCGGGGATTTGTTTCTTCCACAGTTTCATCTAATGAAGCTTGAATATTTTTTGTGGAGGTTGTCCAGCATGGTCAGGAAAGGTATCATACCCTGTATATCCAGGTGGTGAGAGGTCTATTTGCACAGATGGACTTTGAGCCTCCTCCCCCTAAGGTGGTTTAGCCATTCAATGCTTTAGCATCAGTGCCTGTTATAGAACAGAAAGCACTTGCACTAACTCCTCTCCTGGCCATCTTAGTGAAAAGTGCTGTATTTGTTGCTCAGTGCTTTGTTTTTATCTGTGGCTACATGTCAGTTCATGCTGACAGAACAGCCACTGTGTAGCTCCATCATGAGGCAGGTTTATTTTTGGCCAGGTTTGTGAATTCGGTTCAGGTATTTAAGTCAGCTTTCATTAGCTTTAATGGCAGTGGTGTTAGATGAACAGTGTCTTTCTCACCAATATCTGCCCCCAGGTTCTTCAATTTGCAAGGAAATTAGAAAACACAATAACAGAAATGTCTGTAATTTCTCAGGTTATTATTATTTTTCTTTCTTCCTTCTCACCCTTTTTTGACTGCCAGTTCATTTCTTGCAGCAATTGTAGCATGCAAGGTGCAGAACTGTTAGTGTAGAAGGGTTAGTCTCATTGTTCAGGTGCTACTGCGAGGGACTGTGTTCCTTTCCTACCTTCACCACCATGTTCTAATGGTATCATCAGCAGATTTCTTCAATGACAGTTTTCACAGGTTTGTTTGTTTGTTTGTTGGGGCTTTTTTACAGATTTTTTTTTTGTTTTGGACATGCTAAAAGCTCATGGGTACAGTACAAGTTCATAAGGGCTGTATTTTAAACGTGTGCACTGCTAGATAAATTACAACTTCTTTCCCCCCTCCCCCCACCCCCAAATACTTAGTTGTATCAAAGCAGGCACCCATATTAGTGAATATTTAGCTAAGTGGCCTTCACCTCTCTGTGCTTCAATTATATGATTTCTTAGGGTGTTGGAAGGATAGATTAATTATAGTGAGAGCTGAGAACACCACAAAAAAGCTGAGAAAACCACAAAAAAGCCTATGAAGAAATTGTAATTTTGTATTCAGTGCAGGGTTTTGATGATGTGTGCTAAATAAGGTCTGTAATCAAACACAGAAGGATGAAGATAAAAAGAAAAACTGAATAGCTCTCCATTCAGTTATTGTCCATTTTATACACCAAGTCCTATAAGGGGGGAAAATGCAACATTAGTTCTCGTATTTTATAACTTTTGAGTTCTCGAATCTGTAAATTTAATATTTGTGTAGCTTGAGATTAGAGAAAATGCACAGCAGGATTGGCACAAAAGAGTGTTCTTCCATGAGGCCGTCTCGCAGATTTCATTTAACAAGATAGAAGAGTTTGTGCAAATTTTTATGTACAGAGAGCTTTTGTTATTGTTGTTGTTAGTGCCGGAAATGAAGCTGCTTGTTATCAGTAAACTTCTCAGCAGCTGCCTAGCCAACAGGCTGCCACATTTCCTTGTCCAGCTACACGCCGCTGTGTACAGCAAGTACGTCTGGGGGAAGTAAATAAACTTGGAAGAGATCTAATATTCCTGAGCTGACACGATGGGCCTGCCTTTTTGTGAAAAGGAATTGAAGTGTGGGATTCAGATACATGGGAGCTTAATTTTTAAGCTTTATGATTAGAGGTACAGTCTTTACTGCTCTCACCTCTAACTATTTAAGTCTCCTGAGTGATTTTGAGTCCTCTCTGGAATCAAAAGGCAAAGGAAGCCTCAGTTTTTAATTTCTGCCTGTCAGTCACTCAAACAGAATTGATGACCCATTCACAGGGATTACTAAAGCTACACAGACAGGAACCCATTTGACAGGTAAAGGAAAACTCCCTTTTTGTTTGGTACCTTTGTGGCTGTAATTAACATTTCTAGTTTGTTCTAATTATAGTTTTTGTATCTTAGCCATTATGCTAATGGTGTTGTTCAGTAGTATGTGAGATTGCATTCATTATCACTGGTGAATTAAACCTTTATTAAAGAAAAATTCCCCCAGGCCTCATTCTGAAGTTAAGTAATTATTCATTTGGTTTTATCCTGGCAATTAGCTTATATACTGTAGCACTCATGATTGAGTTTCTATACCTCCCCAGATGAGGTTAACCCACCATGGTAAATAAGCGCCTAACAGCTCCCAACATGTTGTTTTAAGTGCATTATTATATAGGGGAAAAAAAAAAAAGCCTCATCATTCAGTAAAACAGCTTTGAAGTTCCTAGCAGACAATAGAGTCAGAAGGAGATTGTGCTGGACATTTGGGCCTCTGTGGAGCAACAGTAATAACAAACGAGTTTATGAAACCCTCCAACAGAGCAGTTAATTCTCTCTTCAGCTGCGATGACTTCCTTGGTCAATATGCTTCATAACTGAGATATGCTCCATACTCAGCCATACTCACATTGTAAATCAAGTCTTCTGAGAGTTTCCAGACATAAATAAATTTCCTGGATGATGTACCCTAGCTCTCAGTCATGAGAAGGGAAAAAATGTTGAGGAAAATCTTATTTGCCCACTCCTACATATTTATACTTCATGAATGTCTCACAAGCACTATTGAGTTCAATAATTCTTCCCTGAAGAAAGATGAGTGATTATGCCTATTTTACCACCAGAACATGGAGGCATGGAGAAATTAGGGATTTACCAACAGTCACAAAAAAAAAAATAATCAGTTCTGTCTGTGGTTCCCCTGTGGCCTAATCAGATGCTTTACTTGTGTTGTTTTCTCTCTCATATCTCTTTTTAGCACATATTCAGTATAGAAATCTCCTAGAAAATGTGAGTAAAATGCATTTGAAGTCTTTTTACTGATCTGATGCATATTCTGTTGCTCTGTGGGGAGGAGCATTCATTGTCCTGCCTTTAATTACAGCTACAATTTTTAAAGTGTTTCTAAATGGAAACACCTTAACGTCATTAAATGAATCAATCAAGCATCCTTGATTCCATACAAGACTTCAGTGATGGCTCATATATAATCATTGCATAAGGTGAAACCTAACGTGCTACCACAGCCGAAACATTAATCAACTACCTGAGAGTTTTGCCTCAAGAACTAATTTAGGATTTGACCTTGAATTTGGGTAGGTACTATGTAAGAAATGCAGACATTACCTCTACTGTGCTGTGAACCCAGCAAATATGCACAGATAGAAAAAATTAGTATATATTGATTTTTGATAAATATCATTTAATCTCTTGTATATTCTGGCAATATATACCATATACCCACAGAATCTAGGAACCACGTTAAATATCTCCACTTTCAATTCCAAATGCAAGCTGCATGTCAATAACCTTGCCTCAATATCAAACATGTGAAGCACAGCAGACATAAAACAAATAAATGAAAAATAATTTTGAAAACCACCACATAATTTTCCCATTGGGAAAAACCCAGAAAAATAAAAAGGGAAGCAATGGTCTTCCTGCCCTTTAATGCATGCCGTGAAACTATTGTACTTCAGATTCTCAGAGGTTATCTGCCTCACCTGCACTGCTATCAATGGAAGTTGCATGCCTAAATATAAGTTTCTGGGCTTCAGCTCCATGCAGCTGAAGGTAGGATGAAAATTTGAATAGAATTCAAGGTCATTAGTAGATCTTAAATTATGTATTATTTCTGGAGTTATAGATCACATAACACAATATTGCTTACAGTAGATGTTATCCCACGTCTTGGGATACTAAAGAGGTTGCTTGATTATTTTTAAATATCTTATGAATATTAATAAAGTGTTATGTAAGTGACAAATATTATTGCACTGTGCTATATCTCATTAATCTAGTAGGTTTGGGTTGTGTACTGTAAGTCTTCCACAGAGAAATCCTTGTTCTCCAAACGTGCTTTACAGAGGAGTGCATCCATTGAGGTCTGTGGCAGTATGGTACTGCCAATGGTCAGGGAGGCTCAAAGCTTCCAGGCTTTGATCTTTAACCACTTTGTGCAGTACCAATTACAGCACTATGGAAAGAAAGTTCTCAACAGTAAGAAGGAAATTGCAGATAAGATCTGTTGGTGAGTCCAAAATGAGTGCTAACTGCTCTTCAGGAGGAAAGGGAGGAGTAAACTTGGGTTTCAACTGAAAATTCATCCTGTCAGATTGCATTAAGAAGGTTTCAATGTTTAATCATGTGTCCCTTATTTCACAGCAGACCTATTCTGTTTATCAGTAAATCTATTCTTGATTTCCACAACAGCAAAGGAAATCAAGCTCGGTTTTTATCCCTCCTGCATTATTAGAAATCATGCTTTCATGGTAATGAAAATCCTAAATTATTTTTGCATTGGTATCTATTCAACTGAAATGCTGCCTGTGCCCTGGCCATGTACTATTGGGATGCCAGTAGATAATGCTATGCCTTAGGATATCCATTGCAGTTGTGCAAAAAGGAAATAGGTTTCCTCCATTTATAAATTATCCGCAATATGATAGTCCTTTTAATCATGGCCCCTCAAATTTCTCAAAAAATGGAATTGGAAAAGAAAACACAGTGAGAAAACTAAAACTCCAGAATTTTCCACTGCTGAATTCTCTTCTATTCATTATTTCCATGGATTTTTGTCCCAGCGAGAATTTGAGATCTAAACCTGCATTCTTAAGAGATTTTTTTTTTTTTAATGGTTAATAACACAAGTGATATTCACCTCTCCTTTGAGGATGGGACATCAGACCAACTGAGGTAGGTAGTGAACTGTTAGGTAGAACCTGCCAACACATTGATTCTGTTTCCAGATACTTCCGCCTCTACCAAGAAGTCCATTACCTGCTGTGCATGCTTCTCTGAGAGCAAATTAAGTTTTACAAGTTTATTTACTTAGCAAGACTGATTATTTTTCTCTTTGTGTAGGGGAAAAAAGCACTCCTGTTTACTCTTTTGAAAATTACATTCTTATTGAAAATGGTGAATTTCTGTTAATTTTGTCATAACTCTACTCAGTGTAAGCAGGCAACAGGAGAAGATATTTCAGTGGGAGAATTTTGGAGATGTCTGTTTGAAAGCTCTGCTATTTTATGATGGTATTATGGAGAAGATGCCAGAAGGTTGTGACACAAGTGGAGCGGGTTTCATTTCAGAAGTTTATTGCCTCTGGTATGCACTCCAACAGTGAAACGTGCAAAGTATTTGAAATCGTTATTATCATTGAAGAACTGTAAAAGACATATCCAATTGGAGAGAAAACGACGCTAAAGATATTCAAAGCTATCTGATTTGATTGGTTGGTGAGCAGCATATTTCTCTTGGAGGACATTTCACGTTAAAGTGTTGCAATATATCAGCCTTACATTAGAGCAGTAATTGATGAAGTTGGAAATCAGTGCAACTCTAGCTTGTTTGTTGCTTTGCATCACTGTCTTCAGTGGTGATCAGAACAACACATACAATGATAGCAACAGTCGTCAATTTTAAATCAGAAGAAAAATTTCTTTGTAAAAGAAAATATTGTTGATTTTCTGTTAGGCTTTAAGTCCTTGAAGTGGCAAACTGTGAAATGATGAATACAGAGGTTGATTAGGAAAACAGTCCTTGTTTTGTAGGGACCGGTCCCCAGTGCAGTTGCCTTAATGAAATCTGATGATCTTGAGAAAAGCTTCCAGATACTCCACTAAAGAGATGCGAAAAATATATTTATTAATGGCCTCTAAAAAAATGTTAACTTCGCATTTTCATTGCCTCACTGACATCTGAATCCAACCGATTGTCTGAAATGTTCAGAAAATAAATGTTAGTCCATTAGTTATTTTCACAAAATTTTAGGAATTCCATATCTAGTAAATATGAGGAATTAAGTTCTTCATGCAGGCTGCTCTTCAGCTCTAATATAAAACACTTTTAAAAGATAAATGAGGAAAACTATCCATTTCAAAAGAGTATTCCAGAATTTACCTGCAACAGGGAAGTCCAAGACTCCAATATATTTTTTATTTTTAGAATCCTTTTAGGAAGGTGGTCTGTAACCATGGTAATCTTGGAAATATTGGTGGCCACTTGAAGTCAGGGATCTTAACCCTGCAGGATACCGAACCTGTTATTTACAGCCAGGGTATAGATGATATTAGTCAAATTTTACCTGAATTTTCATGTTGGGATATACTCAGATTCTGCTGTCATAACTGTTGCAAAATGTTGGCTTGAGTAGTCACCATTATAGTATGCTTTTGAAAACCTGCAAGTTTGTTTTACCTCCATTTGGCTCTGTATCTTATTTTTCTAAGTATACATCCATGCATTTATTCCCACTGCAAATGTAAAGAGCGTGATAGGAGAGTTTTAGTTCATTATAAAATTTTTATAAAATTTGAAAAGTGCTTTAGATTTCTGCTGATGCATGATGACAGCTAACCTGCAAGTAAAGAAATTGCAACATGCTGTGCATATGAGGAGAAGGGCATGTTTTTATTCCTGGCTGATACCTGTTCTTTTCCAGGTTCCCTTAAAAGGAACTGGGTGGAAATTATACCATTTTTGGGTTTGACTGAAGCACATTTGAATTCCATTCTAATAATGACCAAATTAAGCTTCTCTATATTGAGGTTGGGAATGGATTTCCTGAGGAAACAGAGATAAAAATAGTTTCGAATCAGGACAAGCTTTTGCTTACTTTTTCCACAGTCAGGTGAAAGAAGACCTTAGAAAATCCAGAAGCAGGAATAGAAAACCTGCAAATTACTTTACCATGGGCAGATGTTTAGTAATGTTGAAATATTTATCAAAACGTTTTTGTTATATTAGTTTAGGAGGTTACAGGATCAAAAATAGAATTTTCAGCAGGTCGAAATATCAAAGCATATCTTTTAAATCACTTTGACATATTAGTGTTTTTATTGCACATAGCATGGTAATGGCTTGCTGCCAGTTAGACACATTCTGCTTGCTTTATTTACACATTGAGGTCAATGAGATTCCAAAGCAGGATTACTCATTTGTCCCTATCAAATCTAGATTTGCTAGTGAAATGACCTGTGTTGTCAGCAGGGTTGTTTTAAACCAAAGATCCTGAGACCGTGCTGCATGAGTTGAAGGGGTTACTAGTATAATGATGATAGTAACATCTTTGGGAGACCTACAGTCTTCTGTTTGTTTAAAGACTACCAGTTATTATGACAACATGATATTATAACAGTAATATTGCTAACAGCATGTAATGTTGTTGTTGGCATTATAATGACCTCCTTTCCATTTCTGGAACCCTGATTCATGATTATGAATGGTCAAGCATCTCGCATTGCCTGACTGTGGTGCCAAGCTGCAAGCTCAGAGTGACTGAATCCTTTGGTGATTCTTGTTTGTTTGTCTTTTCTACATGGGTAAACTTTGTTCCAAGATTAGTCAACACACAATAGGAATACAAGTTTTAGATCACTTTTGTAGTTTCCAGCTCTGAATTTTGTAATTCCCTAACACTGGGTTTAGGTGTTAGGACCACAAGGACTTGCATACCATAAATGTTATGTTTTCAAATGTTTTCTTTCACTATTTACCCACGGAAGGAATATAGCTTCTCTTTCAGTGCTGAGTTAACATAAAATATATATTAGTCTGAAAGAGATAAATTACTTAATATAATTTCATAGCTACAGTCTTTGTCATACTCAGAGGCTTGTTATTTACCCATCCAATTGTATAACCAATTGTTCCCATAATCCTCAGCATTTAAGAATAAGGTTTCCATGGTAATCTTAGATTTTGTAAATGCTTATCATTTCTCTAAATGGATAGCCTAAATAAATAAGTGATCAGCTATCTTGTAGCCAGAATATACTTTATTGGTATAAAAAGAAGAAATATACCTCTGTCATAAAAATAGACTAGTTTGTTCTGCCATAATAAGTTCACAGTCTGCAGAATCATGACCCTACTGATAGTGTTAACAAAAGCTTGCTCCTTAATTATCTGCATTGCATTCAGCTGCAGTTTCCCTTCTAAACTCAATTATAATTCTAATAGCAGCTGTGCTGCCATTGTTTGTTGCAATTTGTTTTAAAGAAGTTTGATTGGATGTCATTGGTCTTTTTGACTAAATGTGCAAGGTTCAAAGTATCCACTGCCACTAATAGCCCTCATCTCATCTCAAAATTATAATAATTATTTACATAATTATATATTATACATTATAGAGCTATTATGTATTATTTCTAAATGATAGTTCTTCATCAAAGATGTTGAACAAAAGATTATATATAGTTTTATTGTCCTTACACATATTTCAGTATTGGTGAAGATATACTTATGATTACTCTCTGTTTCTGTGTTAGCCAACAATTGAAGTATCCTTTCAGTACACTGGAAATTTATTAGGAATCTCTATTGCTTTCAGTTATTATTTCTTCTGTACGTCTATGTCTGCAATAGATGTGATAAGCAAATACTTTCGTAAGAACAAAAGTATCTTCTGATGCCAGTTTTGTTGTCCTATTATATGACAGATTGTAGTTTGATTTAATGTAATATTTACAACAGTAGAAATACACCTCATGATTATCATTTATATAATTGCAAAAAGCCATCTCATCTCTAGTGTAATATAAGAATTTATATGATGGAGTATTTCAGGTCATTTATATAACAGTAGATGAAAATAAACAAATTGCTGCAGGTCTTGGATTTTGGATTGGATTCCGTGTGTGGAGCTAGTTCTATTGACTTTGTATCACCACCACAAATCTCTCGTACATGTCAAAAAAAATAAAGCAGTAAAACAAAATATCTTTGGTTAAGAAAAGGCTGTCTATTTAGAATCAGACTGGATTTTATAGGTGAAATGACGTGACTTGAAGTGGCAGTTTTATTCTAAGGACTGTAGAAGCCTGAACTTTGGTTTGGGCACATCTAACACAAAGGCAAGTCTATGAAATCTGCCTTCTTATCATGGAAATTATGATAATGGTCACCTGCATGTATGTGGGGCATCAAAAGGCTCGGTGTCTGTTAAAAACTCTGGAGTGTCAGTGCATTAAATCACGAGGGCAGTCATGCGCTTCTTTTTCTCTTTGTTCTTTCTAATATCTTAAAGTTACCAAAAAAAAAACCCCAAACCCAACAACTCCACAAAGCATTAAAAGAACCCTTTTGGAGTTGCAAAGTCAAGTGATTTATAGTTTGCACATCAGCTGCACTGCATATGCAAATTGGCCTCTACGTATATACATAGCGTAACAGTCTTCAGTTGCACAATCATGTACATATTCGTGAGAAATTGCTGCCATTCACTACAAGGGATTCAGAGTTTATGGTGAAAGGGATTGCAGTCAAGACTCCTCCATTTTTTGCAGAAGCTAGAAGGTACGTAGCAAATGATGATGAGAATTGCAGAGAGAGAATGGTTATATAGTTAGAGTATTTGAAAATTGCCCATAGCAGCTCCACCAGAGTTTCTTTTTGCTGATAGTTCATTTATGTAAAAGTGTTTGCAGAGGTGTTCAGTATTTTTGGATGCCTGACTTGGTATCTTGATGACTGATATGCAGAAATGCTGAGGATTCAGAGCTAAAACTGATATTTAGATTTCTGCTGCAGCTTGAATCTTATGTTTAAAGCATATAAAATGTTAGTAGAATGCCAAACATTCTGAAGATAAGATCCAAGAAGTCTGAGAGTGGGAACCCTAATTCATGGATATTCTCTTGCTTAATCTCTTTTGGTCAGATTTTAAAATGTATTTGCATGACTAGTGATGGGCATAGTCTCATAGAAGAAATTTCAAAAGCACCCATGTGATGGAAATGAAATGGTTTAGCACTTTAAGGGAAACTATTAGGCTCTTCCATGCATTTTTGGGTACCTATTTAAGTGTGAAAAATATGATCCTATGTGCCTTAGCTCCTAAACAGTAAAATGGACATAATAAAACCCAATCCTCCCTTAAGGTTGTTGCAAAGGTAAATTTGTTAATGTCTCTGAACATCTGATGCTCTCGTGATGAGTCCCATGAAGAAGCTCATGAGGAAATTAATAATTCCATCATCAGCTGAGAGAATGAGTACTGTATGGTTTTCAAGTCCTAAAAAGGAGGAAACAAAACACCAAATAGCTGCTCATAAGGTGAATAGCTTCAGTGAAGGAATGCAGTGAAGGGGACGGGGCTCGTGTAGATCATGAAATTAAGCACCTTATCATAATGCACATGCAAAAGGGTTTCCTAATGCTTCAGTAGTACTTGACTTTGCAACCTTAGTAACATTATCAGAACACAGTTCTTTTATATGTAATATTCTGTAAAGTTTTGGTTGGCAGTCATTTGGGGCAATACATATATCTAAGTTATAGCTTTGCTACCTATTATTAATAGAGTCATCCTAAACCAGAGGCAATACAAGCTTTATGGCACCTCAGGCTGTCATATATCTATGTTAGGGGAATGATGATTGCACTACTTCTCTTTTCAGAGTTGGCTACCAAATACTTACAATTGAAATCCTCTGGAAAACAAATATGAATCTGGTTAATGAGACAAGTCTGCCATGTTGATGAAAATAGATGTAACGTTTATTCTAACGGAGCTTCAGAAGCACAATCCATTTAGAGGAGTATTGTATATCTGTTCCAACTATCTCATTGTATGGAATATGAATATGTATTTTAGAGTTATGTATGGCATTTCACATTGAACCCACACTTTAATCATGGTTTTAAGACTTAAAGGATACTCTCATGGGTCAAAAAAATCCACATTTTTAATGTGAAGTCTACCCTCTCCCTCCCTTTCTTTTTTTTACTATGTTCTTGGTATCTCTGTGTATCTGGGGCTCAGGTCTGGACTCAGGCAAATTATGTGGTTTTCCTTAGATGTCTGTTCCTGTAGTGTCAGGTAATTATATTTTGGGATCCTTCATCGTGTGAATGTATTTCTAAATACTTACAGAAGGCAACCAATATGTGAGATTCATGGTCATTTTAGTGTTATTTCTGCTTATTCTTTTTGCCCAGTGGATGACAAAGAGCTAGCAGTTGTACCATGCTGCTCCACTTTGAAGCAAAAGCTTTTAAAGATCTTATTTTTGTCCCTTAGATGAATATTTAAAAATAATTCTCTTTGGTTCCACAGATTGTTTATATTTTGACTTGAAAAACTGAAGGAAAAGAAATGGAGGGGAAGAAAATAAAATCCCAGGGTACACTATTAAGAAATTGCACTTTTAAGATTCCAGCTTAACCTGCATATGTTTTTCTTGTATATTATTCTAATTAGCTTGGATCTCTCCTACATTCCTGTTTACACTTCTTTTTTGTAGATATTTCTGATTCCCCATTTTTTTCTTCTATTTACTAATTAAATGCACTGTGTGGTGTGAGGTACCATGTGTGGATTGCTTTCTTACCTCTGAAGCAAATAATACAGAGTAACTACAAGTATTAGGTAAAAATGGCAATACCTTGCATCTGATTGGAGTCATAGTTCAGAAAATACAGACAAATACTCAGAAGTAAACCTGTGTTTTCTGATAGCAAACACATAATATTTTAGAAAAAAAAAATATGACGAGAATAATTATAAAAGTAAAAAAAAGCAAGCAACAGAGGAGACATTTTTTACAAATACATCACTACAAAGTTTTCAGAAGAGAAGCAGCACCAATGGTAAGCAAACCAAGCATGCCTTCCTATGTTTATTGTATTATTGGTCATTCCGATCAGCTCTAATCATTCTAGCCTATTACATTAAAAAGAATATTTTTTAAAATTAAAATAAATTATAAGCATACATATCTGCACAATTTAAGTATTCTCATTAAATACAGGATAGCTAACAGAAGCGAAGTCTTCAAAATTAATTGTAACGACTAAAAAATTTCTGAATAGCAGTAGGAACTAATGTAAGTAAAACACACTGCCATGACTTTTATAGTCAGGTGATACAGACCTGATTCCAGTAGTAGAATGCACTTCTATTTTATAGAATTACTGAGTAAATGCTCTAGTCCTTGCAAGGAATACACTCACTCACTGCTTGTGGAATGGGGTAAAAGATGTAAAGGTAGCAGCAGCATAAGTCTGCCCAGTTGAATTTGTACTTAATAGCTTAGTAAGGTATCTGTGTTCCTTCTGGTTTGTGACCTTGGGTATGCCTGGGATCATCTGCCTCACTTACCTTTAAGAAGCACAAGATTTTTTTTTTTTCCTCTGTAGTTTGCAGAAGTTCCTCCCTATATGCTTTATTTCACCATATATATCAGCACAGAAAGGGTTAGTATATGAGTCCCTAGTCCAGACTGAGTGCCTACATATAAAATTTACTTGTGACATATAGAGGAGGCTAGGACATGCCAGAAAACAGGCTACCGGTCATGAAGAACAAAGGTAAAATGGCTTGTCTGATTTTTCATAAAGTAGCATGTATGTTCATGTAAAGAAGAAGCTCTAAAAATGAAGACAGTTCAACTGCTGGATTTTTTAAAAATATATATATATGCTTGTTAAAATGCAGAAAATTATTTGTTTTCTGGAAGTTCACGATGAATTCTGGAAAATATGAACTCATCATTTATCCAAGCCCTTTAGGGCTAAATTAAACATAAAATCAATTTTTTTGTGTTTCCTGATAAACCTGTTTTTTTAAAGTGTTTCTCTGTTGGCTGGTTTCTAGTTCCCATGTCCTGTGGGAACAAAGAGGAATCTATATTGTTTGATTTTCAACATGAGAAGCTTCTTGTAACTGGCAGGGAAATGATCTTCCTAAAACACTGCAAATCGAAACATGGCAATTTGTTCTTAAAATGTTTTGCAACTGATGAGACTGTAGACTTAATCCCTATGTAGGAATATTCCGAATGTGCTAGACCTTTGTTCCATCTTGTTATATTTTGTCTTTTTCTTGTACTCAGCATTGATTTTAAAGCGTTGTGTTTGGCAATACAGAGTTGTCTAATGTTGTAAAATGATTGAATTATATAAAGGGACATTAACAAAGTAAAGTTTCCTGCCCAAGTGCTGGAAAACACTGAGGAATTAGATGGGTAGATTGTTCGTCCTGAAGTCTGATGGAAGGTGACTGTTGTACTTGCTGGCACATGCAAAAATGTCTTAAGGCGGCCTGATTGTACTAAAGGGTTAAGTGGTAGCAATAGCACTGAGCAGGAGGGACATGTTCAATAGTATTTATATCATAGACATGCTTTGTCTTTGACAATTTCTATTTCTGTTGTTTATCACCCACTTTTCAGCGTGTCTTTGTGGCAGGTTGCAAACTGCTTTGCTAGCTAACTTGGCAATTCAGATTTGAATTGTCTGTTCTGCAATTCCTCTAGTACGTTGCCTTTTTAAAATTTTTTTCTCTTCGAAATAGGTAATAGGGTTTGTCATTCACCCAGGTCTGGGACATTGGCTGTTGTCCATCAATACTGAAGAATAATAGCCAGTGGGTCCAACACTATTTCTGCAAGTTCCATTAGCTTGCAAGGATGAAATCCATCTGATTTCTGTGAATTTTCTTTTGTCACAATAAACATATATTAAAAGATCAGTTATTGCATTACTTAAGAAATCCTGTGGAAATCTGTTCTAACAGATTTTTTAGGAAGAAGGCTAGGAACATGTGTATTAGCATCTGGATAGCAAGTGAGAGCTGGATTTGCAAAAGACAGCTGAACTGCTGCAGTGATTCTAGGGGACAGAAATGTAACATATCACAATACCAGCAGATGAACTGGCCAATAGCACATTCAGGGATGCTGCACAAAAAGAAATTGTCTATAAATAATACCTAATGTAAATAGTAACTATTAACCATTACTGTTATTTAAAATTAGAATAGTGACAAAGAAGATCTATTAAAAAAAATATTTTTATCAAAATGAAGGTGCTTCTTGTTAATAAACCTGACCCTTCCCTAGAACATCTGCTTGATTAGTCCTGCATCTTAGGTTCCAAGTCAAGTTTTAATGAACTTTGTTGTCCTTTCTCCTTGTCATCTATTGTGTTCTTTTAATTATGATATTAGAGATCAATGATTCTTGCATTTATTTTCCTGGACTGTATCACTCGATGACATGATTCTGAAATGCTTTTTGAGCAGTTTTGCCCTTCAGCTGTAAATTGTGATTCTGTACTTCTTCATTAATGATCTTGGAGTGCTTACATAACTACTTAAGAGAAAATATTAAATGTAAGATGGTTCCATTAATTTAAGAGCAGGAACATTCTATTTAGACTCCGCTTTCCTTGCTCAAGGAGTACAACATTTTTCATTGTGATAAATGATTTGCCTTCCTATAACTTTTTTAACTAATGGGTATAGAAAAAAACCTGTTAAATAAAAATGGTATGACAGAAAGTGTGACATTCACTTTATTTTATCCAGAAACAAATGAATGTAACACAAAGTGATTTTACTGAACTGTAACAACTAAACATTGGAAGTTCAGTGCTGAATTGGCCTTGAAATATATTCCTTGTCCAATATAGATCCCTTCACTTCTAAATGTACGTTCGGATATAGCCCAAATTCTTAGAGACCAAGACTGATAACAATGCAGTGCTACAAAGCATTTGGCTTATTTCCCTTTTCTAAAGGATGCAACAGGTGTTCTTACCCTGAGCATCAGTAATCAGCATCCTGGACATGGGTTGCGTTTGGATGTTAATCGGAAGGGAAAACTGCACCTCTGTCTCCCACTTCCAACTTTTAATTGTTGATACAAAAAGGTCATATACAAAAAGGTCATATCCAGAAATTTACATTGCTTTAACTGTTCCTGCAGTCAGGAGCAAGGCTATCGTTTCCAAGGAAGTGAGGGCTCCATCCGTGAGTGCCAAAGCTCCGTGGTCTCATGAGGACTCACACTTCCTGACTCACACTTTCTGAGTACTCAGAAGTACATGTGTGTGGTCACATACAGGATCAGACTCCTTTTTCATTTTGGAGTTGTTCCATTTTTAAAAAAAGTTACGATTAGCTGCTGATTGGTGTATAAAGTGTGTTGAGAATAGTTTCTTACTTGAAATTTCTGGTTTTTGATAGGGTACTGTTAACAAATATTTCATGCAACCATTTAATTTAATGGTCTAATTTCAGATATGCTACAGTTTCTGATGGATGAACAGTAAGCATCAAGCTTGAGATTTTCAAAGGGGCTGGAAGAATAATTATGCATTCATCTCCCATTAAGTTTTGAATGACTTTGAAAATCTTAGTCATGCTTATCACTGGACTCTACTCAGAAAAGGTTGAACCATATTATTTAGTGAGTGTCATGATAGAATATATCTGCATATTGAACTAGCTGAAGTATTAGAACAGTAATCAATTAAATCTTTCCGAAGTGGACACTTTTCTCCTGGTTTTTAATCACATCCAGCAGCTCCACAGTTTATAAGCCTACATACATCTCAACCTTTTAACTTACGGAAGTTCACAGTTCCATTTTAATTTGATTCAATTAAGTAATAAAAGGAAATCTATCTGTGCAGGTTATTACTGTGAATGTCAATTGCCTTTATATATATGTATCAGAGGAAAGATGTTGGTCATGATACCTTTTTTTCTTTTTTTAACCTTTCACTGCTGCTGTAAGAGGCATCAAAAAGCATCAAGCAATTGAAATGGCTTTCACATAATTTTCTCCTCTTGGTGCAAAAGTGAAGAACATAATTATAATGCTGCTACCATGAGTGGACCCTCTCATGGATGGAAAAGTCAGATCCAAGAATTAGGTAAATATTTCAATGCCTCAGAATGATATGCATGTAATGAAAGGCATGAAGGTGTTGCACCTTCCACATCATCTATTAGAATCTGTATATGTGATATATACATCACCAAAAACTTATTTACCAGCATGACCACCTCTGGTGCTGAATAACTGATATATACTTTGCAAAAATTGAGTTAGTTTGCCTATTGGCTTTCCATAGGCTGAGACAAAATTCTTAGTTTTCAGGAGTTTCCAACACAAAACATGCTAACTCAGCAACTGAGCCTCACACCTAACCTGTAATATTTTTCCTATGTGTGTTAGTATTAAGAAGAGCATGTTCAGTTGTCATATCTTTGAAGTTCAAATTTAGGGTCAGAGCTGGTTTCTGCCGCTTTTGCCTCAGAGTCGTAGGAACTCCACATTTAGATGCAAATGAATCTGGATGTGCAGAAAGAAGCCACACCCTGTGTGCTGAAGAGAGGCTGTGAAAAGGATAGAGAGGAGGATGCCTCTTCAGGTTGTGCTAGCAGCGAGGGTACAGTGGTACTGCAGAGTCTAAGCTGATACACTTAGCATGTTTCAGGGTATGATTCCCCTGAGAAAGGAATGATGACTGCAGCCAGGGATTGTGGAGCAGGAGAGAGGTGAAAATAAATGGAAAAACTAAATTAAAAACCTTCACATAACTGTGAAGTGTGTAGCAGGCTGGGTTTTTGGTTCCTTAATGTCACATTAAGAAGTTTTCTTTGTAACAAGCTTGGGGTCAGAGAAAATATCAGACTAAAGTCTGTATGAGAAATAGTCCATGTTTTGCACTTCTTAAACCCTTTCCCCTTACTTTGCCAGGTAATAGCTATTATTAGATGTTTGTTAGAAACTCAGGGCCAAAATCTTATCGTTTTCTCCCACTCCTTATGGGAATTTCCTGCAGTACGTTTAGGCTCTAAACCCATTTCTAGGATGTTGGCACAAATTCATTACTCTAACAGCTGTAAGCCTCTGAAAATTAAATATGAAAGTATTATTTTTTTTACCTGCAGACAAATAGATACTTTTAAGGGAAATGTACATAAATTTTTCCCTGTTTTTGATGTCCCATTAGCACTCTCTTGAACTGTGCTTAAACTGGTACTACGATATGCTGAATGATACTTTCTTTGGGCCAGATCACTGTCTACTTGAAATAGCCATAAATTCATTGATTTTAGTGCAGCAAGGCTGGTATACAATACTTACAGACAGGTGGCATTTTGGTGAGATTATTGAAGTCTGCCAAGACCTGAAGTATTTAACTTTTAGTCAATATTCTAGAGAATGACTTTTCATTTAAAATGCTTATTCAGAGCTTTGGTAGCATATTGGTCTGTTGGATTTTGATTATAATATAGACAAGAATAGTGGAGGAGACTAAAATAGATCTTCAAATGAGATTATGATCTATATGGTAAGATCTACCTCTGGAGGGCTTTTGAGCTTTTTTGCTCAGTGACCAGAGTATTGCATCTTCCTGAGTTACAGCAGTTATTAAACTGGTTGACAAGAGAGATGCAGTAGTTGCCTTGAAAAGAGATTAGTCTATTGAAGGAGGACTTTCTGTAGCTCAGAGATTCCTCTTCCAATAAGCATTTTAGCTCTGGATACCCCTGGAAATTTATTGTGTGTTCCACCATTAATAATCATAAACACTACAAGATTCAAACAGTCCTTTTTTTGCTTACTGTGTCTGTTTATGTGGCTTCTGCGATACATTGAGCTTTCAGCGGGTAACTGTAAAGCAGTGAACACCCACTTACTAACTCCTCTGTGGGCAGAACTTTTTACTATCTGGTAAGGATCTAAGCCAAGATAAATAATCCTTCAACTGTCATTGTATTTAATTCCAAAGTGGACGTTCCCATAGGCATATATTTGCACCATATATGTAAATTATGGATTCTGGTATAGCGTACTGTTAATTTTTAATCTATGTATAAAATTTTTCCATGTGCTTAAATAAGCAGAGATTAAGCTCTCAAACTTTTTGAAATACAATATTTTCTTAATATCATTGGTATAGAAGGCATGTTTTCTGCACTTATGTCAACTATTATTGCTCCTACATTACCAGTAAGTGGTGCGCTAACATCTCTTTTAAGAATGAGTAATCTTCGTTCTATTTTTTAACTGGAAAATGGAAGATAATATTAATTTCCTCTTGGAAAAATGACTGTATGAAAATGCATCTTCCTACTCAGTTTATTTCCCAGCTCTTGTATTCAGATTGCTATATTGATTAAAGAATCAAGAATTCAAGGTTTAGTTCACATTTTGAATTTTATCCCTGTGGTAAGTTTTGCAAGCATTTCAACTTTCCATGTATCCCAGTCTTGATATTTGAAGCTGGGACAGTATTTCTAATTCACTTTTCTGAAGTGCTTTTAATTGAAAGAAGGCATGGTTTCCTTATTTAAATAATGACATGGGTGATTGATCAACGCTTTTATTTTGCTGTGTGAGCAATTTGAAATAAATACTAAGCTTTGTAACACTGTCGACGACACAGAGTTAGCTTTTCTCTATTAGGTTTGCGGTACAGTATTTTGTTTTGAGAAAGGAAGAACACAATTTTTTACTATTCTGTTACAAAAGTCTTATTCCTCTGTGGAACATGGACATCATGGGTTTGGGGGGGAGGGGGTCTGGGGGGGTTTTGTTTGTTTGTTTGTTTTTGGGGTTGGTGGGTTTTTTCCCAATAAAATAAGACTTTTCTTTTCCTTATGTTTTACTGCAAGAAAGAAGCAATGCCATGAAGATTTAATGTTATTGTGCTTGCTGGAAATACATATATATACACCTTGAAATTATCAATATTGATAATATACTAATAGGCTTAGTGGGATTAATTCAAATGTGGAAGTAAGGTTGCAAAGTGTTTTTGAAGAGAAGCCTTTCCCTGAGAAACTAATATAGAAACCTACTGTTTACTACCAGAGCCTCTAGAAGTCAACGAAAATGTTCAGTGGTGATGTAGGTCAGCCCCTTCTGACATGCTGGTGTATACCCACAGCAGTCTATTTACTTGTCACTAGCTATCTCACGGGTGTAAAGAATCTCTGCCAGGGATGGTTTCCTGGTGATATTGAGAACAGACAGAATTCCATCAACCTTTCCTTTCACTGCTAGACTAAACTGTGATAAGAAGGCCTTGAAAGTAACGTGTCCTACCGATTAGGAGAATTGTAATATTGTTTGGTCTTATCATGTATGTGAGAAGAAGCTTTGTAAACATGGACTCAGCAATTCCATGGGGAAGGAAAAATGCAGAGAGAAAGCAGTATAAAATGGAAGGTGGAAGCACTCATGCTTCAAGGGGTAGAGTGATTATTCTACTACCTGAGCAAGAGGGGGTATGTCATATGTTTAAATGTCTGGATATAGTGCACATTAGCTCATTCTTCTAGCTTTGATATGATTTTTCCAGTTTAATTTACATGGTATAACTTCAAAAATAAAAGAAGATACTGAAGAGCTATCATGGCAAGCTTTTCATATGGTGTCGGTTTGGGATAAAGGAATAAAAAGTTCTAATAATATCTTTCAAGCATTAATCTCTGCAAGATGCATGAAGCCCAGAATTAGAGCAATATGTGGTCTTTGCCATCTTTGACTGTTGTAACTCAAAGACCCTTTTGATCACTTAAAAAGAAGTTTGAACATTTAAAAAGCACATAAACCAGTAGAATTTCCACAACAATCCAATTCTCCATTTACATCACAACAGGGTCAATTTTCAATGCATTACACATAAGAAGAAATATATTGTTCTCACGATTGTTTGTGTGTGTAGTTCTCTATACCCCATGCTGTAAATATACCCCACAGTGTCAGATCCATGCTGTGACCAACAATATATGCCCAGTGGGCTAGGCTAGCAATATCTACTCTATGTTTATATTTTTTCCTTTGCATTTGTGCAAGGCTGCTACTTCCTCTGGCATAGTCTGGCAGTATGTCTTGCTATAGTTTGGGGGATTGTAAAGTTGTCTCTGAAAAGCATGTTGTAATGCAGTATTTGGACTCACAAATTAAAGCTCAAGCCCTCTACTGCAAGGCCCTTATTTTCTAAATTTTTGCAGAGTATGCAGCAGGACAAAAAAGCTGCACATCAACACAAATGTTTGTAGAAGTTGTAGATACTGCAGTGACATCTTAGTGCCTGACTTAAGGTAAGAATTGTCTCTCTCAACTGTGTGGCATTTCACACTGGAGCACACGTTAGTTTCCTGAACTGTGTTGGATATCAAAGACATTTGTAGTAAAATTCAGCCTGAAAGTCCTTCTGAAATACTGGAAATGATAGCTTGACGGCTCAGAAAGGAAGAATTTTATTTAAGGAAAAGTGAAAAATAGTCTTTGAAATTTCTTTAGAAGAAGGCAAAGGGAGACCTCATATCCCTTCTAGTCCTATTTTCATATGATTCTGTATGTGGCACTTGGGTTGGTAATAATTTAGCAGAGAAAGAAGTATATCCAGTAATTTCAGGGAAGTCAACTCTTGTCTAAATTTGTGTTTAAGAGGTTGTTGGAGTGGCTGCGGTTTTCTAAAATTTAATCCATCACATTGCAAAGTCAGAGTTTGAAATCTGACCTGTATGCAAGTTTGTGACTAGTCAATTAAATCTCACAGTTCTATTTCTGTTTCCTGATTTGATTAACCGAGCCCATTGAAACACAAGTAATGGAGCATGAAGACTTCATATTGCTTTCAGATAGGCCTTGCATTACTCCAGCCTGTTCATCTGAAAGTTTGCTCAAAAGATGTAGAGACATGCCCAAGATAGAATTGAGGAAAAAATGCCACTAAGTGCTCAAATTATTCTGGGCGTGTACTCACAGTGTCAAGCTCAAACCATTTTGAAGTGTAGGATTATCTATAATCCTAGAAATACATATTTAGAATAATTTCTAAACCATTCTACATCTACTAGACTAAACGGATATTTCTTAAATGTAAAGCATAATTCATTGCAACTTACGAGAATTGCTATGTGTGTAGCACTTCTTTTTCAGTTTTTGAAAACAAACACAACATAATACATCTGCCAAGAACAAACTTTTCAAAAAACTTTAATGGCAAATAGAGAATTATATATATATGTACATAACACTTATGAATTTATGTGTAAATATATAATATTTGAACATTATACATATGTAATTATTATTTATTATGTAACAAAGTTGTTTTAGGACAGTGCAGCTACTGATTTTTTAAATACCTTTATTTTCAGCTGAAGTAGTCATTATCCTTTTTTCTGCATCCTCTGAGTGAAAGATGTCAATATTCTTCAGTGATACTTTTGTTTAAAAACTCCTTCAGTATATTTCAAATACAGATTTCAAACCCTTCAAAATAAAAGAGAAAATTTGTAATCAAGCTGTCACATTTTGAAAGTTTTACTTCACAGAAATATCATTATTTCATTGTGAACCACGACAAATTTTTAAAATATCAAAGATAACAGCCAAAAGCATTTGTATTTACTTAACTGCTGTTTATTACTGGGTTGAGATTTACTGGTCATCATAAAGCAAGATATAATCCTTTTTGAGGAATTATAATCAAACAGTGTCATAAAGAGGTGGGGTTGTTGTTGTTGTTGGGTTTTGGTTTTGGTTTTTTTTACTTCCAATTAGATATTTAAATGGAGTTACTTAGCAAATTAGTGGGCAAAGTACATGAATTCTAATTGAAATCCAGAGTCAAGTTAGCCTTTTTTAGAGAGTTTGTAAAATCAAAATATCTTAAAGGCCTGCAAGGATCTTAGAAATAGATTACAAAGAATTCCAGTATGAATCTACCTGGAATTCTGCCCTTGAATTAGGGATTTAAAGTTCTGAGAAACATTGTTGATTAATTTATTGCAGAAAAAAAAATATTTGTCCTACTCTGCAAATACTCTGGAGGTAATTTGTGTCCCAACAGTTACATGCAGAATCCTATGCTCTAAAAAGGAGTGAAAAGCATTTTTGCTTGCAAATGAACTGGAATGCTGGAAAGTTAGTTTAATCTAAAAAGGGATGCTTTTAGTTACAAGAATATAGAATTAAATTCATGTCCTGAACAAGAAAGATAGTGAAAGTGTCCCACTTAACTGCGCTGTTAGTCCATTGATTAGAAATAATGGCAAAATACATGAGTTTTGGTATAGTTCTTGCCTACCATTTGAGAACTCTCTTGCATAAGGATTTAATAATTCATATAAAACAGTAAAATGCATGCAGTTCTTTATGAAGCACTGTTTAGAGTAGGAACACGTTATCTTTTAGTGCCTACATTAAAACAATACATACAAAAGGAAAATTTAACTTTCATCTCTTGTGATTACTGCCATAGGTATGCAATCAGTAAATCAACTGATTTGCTAACATTTATCTCAGTTCAGGGTATATAGCAGAAGAAAATTCTGAGCAAATTCGAAAAGGCATTCAGGTTTGACTCTAGCAGTTGCAACAAAGCTTTGACTTCAGAGGACCATAACTGCCTCAAAAAAATTACTGCACTGTATTATATTGATTACAAATATACAAAGACATACAATTTTAATAACTTGAAAGCTTTGGAATTCCACAGAAAGAAGAGCTGTATTTCAAAATTCTGTTGGGAATGATACAAATGTGACACTGAAATCAGATCCATTAGAAACCAAAATTATAGTATTACAGTTAAAGAACGTTACTGAGAATGATGAAACTCTATGCAAGACAGAATTTCCAAATAACAATTGGGTTTTTAATATTAAAATTAACACTTGCCTTTCCCAGATATACGTCTGAAGATAGCTTGGTATCTTCCTAATACTTTCAAGAAAAGCAGGGCTAGTGTGAGGGAGGGGGTTGCAAAGAAAGATAATTATACTAGAGAGGCTTTTTGTTTTAAAAAACACTCTTCCAATTAACCAAACACAAATATAGCTTCATGTGTACAGTCAAGAAATTCAGTACTGTCAGATCTGTGATTCATGCTTGCAGTCCTTACAATGTGAAATTTATTGGCAAGATTGATTTCTAAAACCCTACAAGTGAGTTGAATTTTATGAAACTAGAAATTCTTTAAATCCTACTTTCTTGACTCTTGAAACATATTTGCTGTTTATTACCATTCACCTATTTAAATTCTTTTTGCCTGATCTCACTAGTTGATGTGCTAGTTTTCACAAATATTTATGTTGGTTTTCTGTCATGTTTAAAAATTAAATAGTTTTAAAATATGTAAAATATGCAGTGAATGAATTGTCTGTCTTTGAAATCAATGTAAGTTACATGCTTTGTAATTCTGCTAAAATGCTTCCTTGTATTTCCTTTGGGTACTATAGGCAAAAAACATTGCTTACATCTATTTCACTTGATGCCAATGGAAATTTTTAATATAAGACGAATCAGATTGCTGAATACCTTCTATGGCCCAGGCATTCCACTTTCTAGTATCTATAACTGTTCTCAGGGTTTCTATCACAAGAAGAGATGCTGAAGCTGTTGCTTAGCAAACTCCTTCCCTTATCAGCAAAGGTATAATTCAAATTGAGGAATTTGAACAAATTATTTTATCGATCTGATTGTTTGAGCTCTTGATGACATCTCAATACCGGCTGGTGAGTATTACACATTATCCACAGAGGTATAAAAAGCTGCATACCTGCAGTTATTTTCATTGCTACATTACCTAAAACCAGGCCCTGGGATTAGTAGACCCATAGATCAATAAAATATTGGCCATAAGAAAGTGCTAAGTATCAATGAGAAGACAGTTTCTAGTCAAAATACTAGGAAAATAGGAATCCATTTATTTCAGAACATTTCCCTCCCACCTCCCCCCCGAGTCATTGTTACTGGCCTTATTCCTCTACCTGATTTGTCCTCTTGAAGTCTCCGGCAGGTGCCAAATTTAATAGAAATGCTTCCAGTCCTGAGTAATGTACTGGAGTTAATAATGTAGTGGCAAAGTTTTAATATTTACTAATCTGTTTTCAGTTCATTATCCTGAAAATAATGTCTGCTTGCCCTATTGGCAGCTCCAAAGACTGTAGTGAACAGGTGGGGTGTTTTCTTTCCAGGAAATGTCAGTTTGATGTCTGGAAGCAGATGTAGTTTTCCCAGACGCAGTGCGGGTCTATCTTCTAACTTAATAGGAGCTCTAAATAGCTGACAGGTGATAATACATCTAGTCAGCTCAAAGCATATTCTGACTATACTGCCAGCTAGTAAATGGGAAACTTTCACTTCTGCAATGGTGATCTTAGTGATCACCTTTTAGAGCAAGAAATTGCATTTAAAAACCTTTCTGATTAAAAAATCAAGTCAGCCACCTTCATAGATAGATGTAATTGATACAGCTATGCATGTAGAAATATTATTTTGTAAAATAGATGATATATTGGTTTTCTGATATTAAAAATAATCATCAGAGAAGAAGAGATTATTTAGATTTCCATTGTAGGCATCTCTTAAATGAAGGAGGTTACAGAAGTCTACATCTAATCTGACCTGTGATGTCTACTTCAGAGCAAGGGTCTAAGCCTAAATCGATAAGTAATTCTTTTCTTCCAGAAACTCGTTTTCACTTACTGAGCATTTTGGGTGGATGAAGTGTGGCTCTGTAAGTGCAGTTCTCATGGGCTGAAAGCTTTTTCTCCGTGCTCTGTTACTCTCTTGGTGACTTCTGCAATCACACTAGTAATTCCAAACTTGCATTTTGTAGTTTTTCTGAGAGAAGAGGGGGAGAAGAGGAAGACAAGGGAAGGGTTGTTCAGACACTAGTTTTTTTCACTTGCTCCCAATCCTACTGTCTTTCCTGGTCTAAGGCAGAAGCATCTGTTCTTCTTACCTTCCAATTTTTCCCTGAAGTTGGTCCAGCATTTAGAAAGCAGTATTTTCTTCTAGATGTAATGATTAGTTCTTTGAGAGCTACAAATGGTGTACTATAAAGTGAATATTTGATATCACACTGTGATGGCATCTAACTTAAGGTTTCTCCACTTAGAAAGGAGAAAATCCATTTTAGGGTTACCAATACAGCACATGGAAGCAAAGATCTAAATCTGAAGCAGCTGTTCTAGCACCATTAATATGTAGGAACAATAGTATAATGATCAGATTTATGAAACAGAAAATTTCTTCACATTCCAACTGCATGCAAGACAGATGGGCTGTTTGGGTTAGCTAAAGAAAATCCTGTGGGAACGTAGGATGTAGAAAGTGTGAGAGCAGGGCTGTATTGTAGATGTGCTGACATTCTTCAGGGATGGTAATCAGGCATCCACAATCACAGAAGATGCCATGTCTCTGAGGCCAAATCAGTTCTGGTATGAAAAGAAGATGGAATATTTATGTCTGTGAAACTGGTGCACAGAAGTGGTGCACATGGTGAACCAAAGCCTTAGTCTCCTGGGGCTGCCTGCAATACCAGTATCAAAAGGGAACTGAGTAATGGCCAAGATGATCTATGAGAAATGATACTCACACAATTTGAGGATCTGCAAATCCTACATTTCCTCCTGGAATGCAAACGTTTTCACTCTTTTTTTCACTTAGCAAAACAGATGGGACCTGTATTCCCTTTGCCTTCCTTGATGTAACCTGACATTCTGAATTATGAGGATTTGGCCCTTTGTACATTTGCAGTTGTACAAACTTGATTTTGATGAACTTGCGCTGGTATGTAATCATCTCCAATACAGAACACACTCTTGAATGTAGTATATTTATTTGATATATTCTAAGACAGTAAATACAAAGAAGAAATGTCTACTCAGTTTGTGATACCTTGTTATATAACCATTTTGGGTGACAAAGTTCTTCAGAGATTTAGTACATGGAAAGAACCACAAGCCGTAAGAATCAAATATTTAATCCTCAGTCCTGCAAATATTCAGTTAGATTTTTTTTCCCCCCCCAACAAGAAATCCCAATTAATTTGACTGTATGGTGTGTGTATCGTTTGCCAAACTCCACCTTTTAGAACAACAGTGATTTTGAGCTGTATGAAGGGATATGCTGGATAACTCCCCAAATGGATGATTCTGTCAGTTGGCATATGTGCTGCAGGAATGTATATTATGTGTGTAGATAATAGACAGACAGACTGACTGACCAACTTTATTTGCTAAACCTAAGATTCAAGGAAGAAAAATTATTGGCTAGTTAAATCTCCTGAGAAACAAGATTTAAAATAGAAAGGATGACACAACTCTAACGATAGCATTGTGAATGGCGACATTGTCATTCTGAATGGAGATCTGCTTGAGTCAAATTGAATAAGAATGCTCTTTTTCTTCATTAAGGCCATTAAAATCTGTAAAGCTATGGGACCTGGATAGACATAAAGGTTTTAAAAAGCAATGAGGAGAGACTAATGCTTATTGCTGCATACTTACTTGAAGAGCCCAATTAAGTAAAAGTTTGTGCTAATTTGTGCTGTCTGAAAAAACTAAGCAGAAAAGCTTCATTTTTGCTATAACATTGTTTCAGAAAAAAAAAAATTGTTCTCAGTATCACTATATAAATATTACGAATTCTTTATGGACTGCAAAATCATTTTTACTGTTGTAACTGGGCATAGATGTTATTTGTGCCTAACATCAAAATATCAGAATTCACCAAGATTCTTCCTCCATGCCTTCACTATGCTGTTTCAGTGGAGCGTCTCTGGGAATATTGCAGTTTTCTATTGTTTTTTGGAAGTTCTAATATTAGCATGAAATGTGATAAGAATTATTTAAGAAGATAATTGCCTGCTTTCTATCTGGAATTTGAATTTTGCATCTTTGGAATTCGTCTTTTCAGAGTGCTTTATTTGGTTTCTATTGATACCCTGTAATTTAATAATTGCAGTGGGAGGCTAAGGAGAATGTGGAACAAGGAAAGATTTGCATATTTCTTTGATACAGTAGTTTGTGATAGGCTGTGACCTTTTTTTTTAGACTGATCTTAAAAAGCCATTTTGCCAAGGCTGGCATGAACACCACAGAGTATAGAGAGACCAGGCAGGGAGACTATTCATCCTTTATTCCATTCATTTGTCATTTGACTAAGGGAAGGCTGAATCAATCAATCAAAGCTCTGCAAAGCAGTATTAAGCAATGTAATTCTTGATTAAATCTTGCTTTCAATGTAGATATCAACGTGAAGGAAAGATCTTTTAAACTAAATTTTACCCTATAAGCAGAAAAAGAAAAATTTGCTTTTTCTGTTGCCCTAAGACTATGCTGAAAAGCACATCTGAAATAAAATGTGGCAGTGACTTCATGTTTGAGTTTTTGCCTGTTAAAATATATTACTACAGGCCTCTGTTTTTTGCACTTGCAACCCCAGTAGGAAAATGGCATGCAAGAAAGAAATCGTCTGGGAAGATTGGCTAATGGCTATGTAAACAGCAAATGCTTGCCACATATGGCCATTAGGAGTTTTAATTGCAAAGATTCGGTGACTACTGTGAACAGGGGAGAGCTCTGCAATGTGGTAGTAAGGCATATCTTTCAGGTGAGCTTGGGAAGTAGCTTGGCAATGTCTTTACCAGAGGCTTTGAGAGTTTTTAATCAGGGCCTATGTAAAGAAAGTACTACAGCATCCAAAAGACAAGGCTGTAGTGTGCTGCTTGGGTCTTCAGCAAGAGCCTGGGGTGATGAGGATGAAGGGAATGTCTAATCAATAAAACAGGGCTTAAGCAGAGTCACCTCAAGCATTTGCATGTAAGCAAGGAAGTGTCTGCTAGGCACCATTCTGGGGAACTCCCTCTCACACACACACCTCCCCCCTTTCTGGGAAATCCCCATGCTGGGGTGCCTCTCTGAAGTGCTGGTACACTAACACTGCAGCATGGGGAATTAGCATGACAAATTAGAGATCTTCGTGCAGGTGCAGGGCTGTGGTCTCGTTGGGATGATGGAGACATGGTGCGATGGCTCACATGACTCGAGTTCTGCAATGGGGGGACACAGACTCTTTAAGGAAGGACAGGCTGGAAAGGTGAGAGGGAGGAGTTGTTCTTTAGGTGAGAAAGTAGCTGGAGTGCATGGACCCATGCCTGAGGATGGGTAATGAGCCAACTGAGGGCTTTTGGGTATGTGAGACATTGGAGTGGGTGTCTGCTATGGGCTGCCTCATCTGGAAGAACAGGTAGATGATGCCTTCTACAGGAAGCTGGAAGTAGCCTTGCGTTCACAGACCCTGGTCCTCATGGAGGATTTTAACCACTCCAATACCTGCTGGAGGGACAACACATCCAGGCAGAAGGAGATTCTCGGAGACCACTGATGACAACTTCTTGACAAAAGTGATAGTGGAAGCAGTGAGAGGAGGTGGTCTGAAGGACTTCATGCAGCTGGGGATGTGAAGGGCAAAGGCAGTCTTGGCTGCGGTGACTAAGATGGTGGACTTAGGTACTGGGGAAGAGGGAGCTGTGCTAAAAAACCAAGATCACAACTCTGGACTTAAGAAGAGCAGATTTTAGTCCCTTCATGGACTGCTTGAGAGTCCTATGGGATAGGACACTAGAGTAAATAGGAGTCCAAGAAACATGGTTAATGTCAAGAATCACCTCCTACAAGAGTAGTCCATCTCAAAGAGCAGGAAGTTAAGAAAAAATGCCAGGAGATCTGCATGGATAAACAAGGAGCTCCTGGCTAAACTCAAACACAAAAAGAAAGTGCAGTTTACACAGAAGTTTACCATTTTCTGACAGTAGATGTCTGATGTCATGAATAGACAGATCACAGTATTTAATCTTCATAGCTTCTCAAACCAGAATTATTCTAGATACATTTTTTTGTATCTCTAAGAGTGGAAAATGCAGATAACAACAACATTTAGAAGCCCCAGAAGCATACAATATTTTTATTTATAGTTATAGGTTAGTTAATTCTGATAGAAGATTTAAATTTTATCTTCCCAGGATTCGCCCATTGATAAAATAGTTTAGAAGACGAAAGTTGTGTTTATTGCTAACTATGTGCTGGCTTTCAACTGATGAGTTTTTTTGCTCACAGATATAAAAACTATTGAAAAATACATCTTGGCAAAATAGAAAAAAATGTAAAGGGATTGAGTAGTATGCACTACGTCTTAAATTCTTGGTCTAGCATTTCTATTTCAGCATTTCTATTTCATCACCTGACTTCCTGGACACTTTCTCTGAAAGAAAATGTTGACTTTTCAGGAAATTACAAACTTGGTTTAATGGTTGGAATTGGACTAAAGGCTGAGTACGGATTATTTACATGAGAGAGATTTTATAGCAACAACTTCCCGGATGTGTGGGTATGTTTACATGTTTCAGGAGCATTGTATGAGAATATGATCTAATATTTTGTTGTGAAATCCTGATTTTTTTCAGTTCCTCAGAGCTCAAGGAATTCATCCTTCAAATGCAGCAGAAGAAATAATATTGTTCTTTAGCAAACAGTCTTGGACAGATTGCAGAAATCTGTTAAATATTAGTTCCATTAAGGCTGCATATTCAACTAAAATTAATTGCAATGCTGTGTAAAAATAATGTCATGAATTTATTTAAAAAGGAATGCAATGAAATTTATAGAAACTTTTAAGTAGTATTTTAAATAATACAGTGATGCTTATAATAATTTAATTGTATATTTGAGGGTAGTATAGGTACAAACTTGAGAAGGAAAGATCATATATGTGTGTATATATATGTATGCGTGTATGTTACACATGCACACACACATTATATATATAAGCGCATAACTGGTGAATCAGGACATAAAGCAGAAAATTAACTGGTCTTGGGTAGCCAGCCTACGGATGTCCTGTCTGTGCTTGTCCACATTACTGGTCTTCTGAATTCCTGCATCCGTACACATGAACCTGTTTGCACCTCCATTTCTTGGAATGTGGCTTTTACCATCATTGAATTATGACCTGATATGTGTTGATCCAGACTGATGCCTGATCTGGACACGTGGGGAAGCTGGTTAGTGGAGCATGGTGCAGCATGATAAAATAGCAAGGCAGTACAGATGCAGTGACTGTGTCCTCACTGAATATGATTTGAGATGGTAAAGAACGTAGAATATTAGGAAAGAATTATGGTGCCTGGTTTCTGTTTGCTGCACAATTCTTTAAGGGAAATAAACCTTTCCTTTTTTTCTTGCTCAATACTTCTCTCTGTCCTTTCTCATGTGGCCCATCAACCATGTGGATATTTTGCAGAAAGAATGAAGACCAATATATGAGTAGGAAGGGAGAGAGAACTCAGTATAACTAATTTTTCTTCTCATATATGTCTTTTCTGTGGTATATTTCCCCTCAAGAACATTCACAGGGTGAAAACAACATAAGGGCTACTGAAAATATGTAGCATAATGTACTGCATGCTTCTTATCCTCATTAATTCAAGACAGATAGTATTTGGATGTAAAATATCCCTCAATATCACAACAAAAAAAGAGGAAACACAAGATGAGCCATGCAATATTTGTTTCAGTGATCTTAGCATGAAGTTCAGTGCACAACAAGGGACTGTGGCATACATTTTCAGAGATATTCCACTTTCTCACCCTGTGTGTTGGAGGGTTCAAAAGAACACTCTGTGAGATTCCTAATCTGCTTTTCCGAACCAGATAGATATGTAGACACTATTTCTAACCCCTGATTGGAGAGTGCAGTCACTGTGCGAAACTACTCATTGTCCATATCCGATGTGGGACTTGGTATTAAACTTAGTATTAAAGGGGTTTGGTGGAGACCTGATTGCTCACCTGTGATAGTAGTAAGTGAATGGAGACCTCGCTCATCACACAGGCACTTCACCTGCCCACACAACCTAGGCCATCAACAAGTGTGTGTATATTCTGACGAGAGGCTGGCATGTTCTGCATTGGCAGCCAGTACTGAAACCATTCGCAGGCTCACACCTAGTCCTGCCTCTGTTACAGTCCATAACTAGCGCGGTCATGTCCTGTGATGCTGAAAGGCTCCAAGCCCCTGCTGGTCTGACAGGCTGCTGCTTACAGAAACAAGCGTTGATCCTATGGTTTTGGATGTCATGGAAAAGGTTCCATTAAGTTTGGTGGGTTTCTGAAACAGAATCTCTCTTCTATTTCCTGCTGTATCTAGTGGATTTTCAAGTAAAGATTTGGGTACCTGACTGCCCAGTCTCAGATATGTTATTAAAAGAATGGCTCAGGACTTTCTTCCTGGGCTTCCTCTTTTTTTTTTCTAGGAAGACCAGTTACTATGACTGAAATCAATCACCATTTCAAGATTCCTGGCACACATAGGTAAAGACAATGACTTTCTGTCATGCTTCTATTATTGTAAAGATGTGTTGAAAAGGAGAACAAAATCCAAAATACAGAAGCCCCAGATCTTCAAATGCAAATGGTCTTGCAAATGAACCCTCTACCTCTCATGTGGAGGGAAAAGATCCATTCTTACATTCACAGTATGTTGCCTGACTCTGATTCTATGTATGAGAAAGCTTACTGTAAGACCAAAATCAAATTATGTCCGTGTTCAGAAGATAGTTACCATTATCTTCGTCTCTGAATCATCTAATTTCATTTTCAGATTTTTGCATAGTTTGTCTTAGCTAGTGAAGGTTCTTGACAACAACAGATCATATTGCACTGAGAGGAACTTAACTTTACTGGCTTTAAAATGGTTGTCTTCAAAACACTTCTGGGCAGTATGACATGAATGGAATGACAAACCAGACTTCTAGCTGCAAATCCGTATTAGAAAGCTTTATATTAGTGTTAGCGTATCTGGGTTGCATTGTCAAAGAAGGACAAAGATGCTAAGAGCATAAGAAAGGCTTTATTTTGTGAATATTTAATTTCTAATGAAAGGAAAGTAGCATAAGAAACAAAGTGATTCTTTTTCATCATTTCAGACTGCATATTAATGTAAGTAAATCCAAGTGCATTAACAGTGTCATTTTTTCTAAAACTACTAATGTATTTCTACTACAGCATTATTTCACTAGTTTTGTTTCAGGCTGCTATTTTTATGCCAGGGAATCCAAATCAGGAACCCTGTGAAGTCTGAGATGTTTCTAGTAATTTACACAAGATTTTCTAATTCCTTCATGATTGTTCCAAGGGCTTTTATTTGATTTTATTCTGCAGAAGATTAGACCTCAGTATTACTAATGTTTTCATTTGGACTGGTGTGTAAGGCTGCTAGGGCAAGATACTACCTGGGTTGCATTGCTTGCTTTGAGTGAAACAAAGTGCCAGGACAAACAATTCAACCTTTCTATCACATGAGTATTGAAAATGTGTCTGATGTGTCACTTCGAAACCTGTGAAACCACTTCAAAGACAACTTCTTAACAGTGGCCATCCTCAGAGGAATTGCTGCTTGTTAAAGCTTATGTGTGTCATCCCACAAAGCCTGAAAGCCCATGGAGCCCTACAGTTGTACCTGCAGGAACCAAAATGTTCTCCAGCTTCTGCTGTCACTCCTGCAGCAGGGTCTACTCCAAATACCATTTGTCCCTGGCACAGGTGAGTCATCAGGCCCCAGGGTCCATATGTTTTTCTGTGCAGCCCTCACTCTGACATACCCACCCTTAAGTGGTCCCCTTTGAACAAAACTCAGGACCTCCTGTTCTCTCCCATTGAATCTCAGCTCTTCAGTAATCTCATATCTGGGTGCTTTGCATCCAATATATTTCTTCTTGGAAAACTGATTTCAAGATCACATACTCAGAGCTTACTCAGCCTTTCTAAATGAAGTCAGTCATCTTCCACGTGTTAACTGGATGATTTAGAGGCTAGTCCACAACTAATTTTACCCTGGAATCTAGGGAGATGAATATTTTCTTGAGAAACGTCCGAGTAATTTTACTTTGGTTTGGTTGTGAGGAATGACTGGTACAGGGAGAATGTGAATTTGTAGTTAGTATATTTCATGTATATTGTATTACAGGGAACATGTTCAAAAGGCAGTGTTACTATACAGCATTATACAGTAGAAAATGTGAGCAATACCATTTTCAGGACCTGTAAGAAAACTGAAGATAATGTCTTCCCATCCTTCTACCAGGCTATTAGTGCCACACCAATAAGACCACCCATTATTGGCAAATGCACTTCTCTCACTTGGCATCTGAGAAGCTTAAATACTAAACAGTCTGTGGCTTTTTCTTTGCTCCTTTATACACAGAGGATTACCCTTGTGAAGGACTACATAAATAGAAATGTGATGGCTTTGCTTTAACTACACTAAGCCTGTCTTTTTTTTTCCTGGCAACAGTTTTAAGCATCAGTGTTGCATCCATATTAAGTGTGAATTCTCTTGTGTAAATCACATTAAGGTTAATAGAATTTTAGTTTTACTGCTTAATAAATTTCAAAATGGATTAACTTTTGAGAAATATATAACTAGCCGTAACATATGGAACACAATCCCATATCAGCATACATAAACTGTAGCTAATATATTGGAAGTGCCAATGGAGACATGATGATGCAGCTTCACATTATATGTAAAGAAAATAGAACATTTTAAAGTTTATAACGTAGCTAATATTTCAATATCATTTGTCTTTTATTTTTTGTTGCTTTCTTTTGTCACTTACGCTCACTTTGAAAGTATATTCTTCCAGCTTTTTTGTGTCTGGGTTTAAAATTATAATGAATGATTTGGCACACCAGCTTTTTCAAGTTGTTAGATCATGATGCAATCTTATATACATAGTAATCACTGGACCCACTGGGGAAACTGATCAGTGAGAGCTGATACTCAACTGCATGTATTTTAAGAGGATCATAGAATCGTATTTTAAGAGGATCTCATGACGTTACATCACATGCATAGCACCATAAATATTCACACTTTGTGAATTTGAAATTGGTTGATAGTATAAGCTTCCTGTAAAATTACCATATTTGTCTCTCAGGAGCTTTCAGAGACTCAAGTCACTCCAGTTGCCTTTCTCCAAAGGCTGTTACATTGGATTTGACAAATTTAAAAAGCATGTTCAAGGTAGAGGAATCTTTTTTCATTGGAGGCAGGCAGTGCTCTTGACCTTCTGGCCATCGGTGCTGCTCTGAAGTCAAGGTGAGGCTCTGTCTCCATGGGCTGACAGCCATTCCCCTGGCCCTCTGTGAGGCAATGCCATTCTTCATGATTGACGGCCAACTCTCTCTTGCCAACCTCAAATTTAACTAACAAAAGTAGGCAAAAGTTCTAAGCTTTCTAACACTCACCCATCTCTGCATTTCTGCTAGAGTTCTTTGCTTTTTCCCATTGCTCACATTCCTCTGTACATCTCACTTTTTATTTGTGTTGCTGGTGTGGTGAGATGGGAAATCTGTCTATGTGTAACTGTAAATTGCAGCCAAGGTTGTGAAACAGCAGACTATCTGATTATTACTTATATTCAGGAGACTGACCGAAAATGTCACTACAGCTTTCCATATTTATTATCTCAGAGAATTCTATATCCAATAAGAATATGGTTTTTTTTTCTTTACATGCCAGCCCTGTAACTCTGCCTGTGATCTGAAAGTCAAGCTGTCATCTTTGCTTGTAATGAATTTTTTGCGACCGAAACTTAGGTTGCAATATTGCTGCTAACTTGAGCCAGCATAGGACTGAGCCTGTTATTGTAGCTTCATTGCTTCTGCAAAGAGCTAAAGTGAAAAAGGAAATAAGTAAAAACAGGAAAAAAACCCCAAGAAGTTCTTTTTTGCTATAAAATTAAATAGTTATAATCCTAAGTAGTTGCAGCAACACTGGTGGTTCAAAAATAAAATGGCATGTCTTCATAGTCCTTTTTAATGACTATAACTGTACTTTTAATGTCTAATGGCAGTAAACAGATTCAATAGCATCCATCTAAAGAGGCAAGGTGACTTATGCTTCTCTAATGCACATGAAATCTTAAAATTGATAAACAAATATTATTTGTTCATGCTAACAAGAAATAGCTAGGAAGCTCAAGAGAGGTATCACTCAAGATTTCAGCCTATACCTTCCTTCTCATGGAAGGATCCAAACTGATCTTGTTTGTTTTACCTCTGGTGTTCTAAGTCATGCTTGATTTAATCTTCAATTGCAGCAGTTTTCAATGACCAGCTATGCGAAATCTGAGTACCTGCATTTGTGATACTACCTAAAAATGCTTTAGCTTAAGAGTCATTTATAGGTCGTCATCTTTCATCTATGACTAGAATGTGCAGTTAGATTTGCAGCCGAATGTGTGAGAAAGACATACAATTCTGCCTTTATTCAGTTTGGGGTAACTTTGTCCAGGGTGAGTTAGGCTGTTGTACATCTGCTGCTGACCAATGTAACATGTATGTTTTCTGTTGCACTTTAACACCAAGTGATACCTAATTTTTCTATAGCTATTAAAAAAATAGTAGATAATTAAGGGTTGCAAAAGGGCTCAGTATTGTCCTAAATATCGGGAAGAGGAAACTGAGACCTGGGAACCTGTTACAGTACACTACCACAGTCACAAAGTGTCTTTGAGGCATTTATCAAAAGCAGCGAACAGTTGCTTTAGTTGTTTTTAGGCAGCATGGATTTATCTTTGGATAGCTGGCTTACAGCAGTTTTTTGTTTATCTGCTCCATAAGTATTCTGCGGAGTAAATGTGAAAGATGCTTTGTGTGGTCAGTTTTTTGTTGGTTTAACAGCATGCTAGTTCTTGGGCTTTTGTTTGGTTGGTTTGGTTTTTGTTTTAATGAAAGACTTCTGGTGTTTTGTCCTGTACTTCCCACTACCCAGTCCCACTTCTGACACATTTCAGTGCTGATGAGACTTTGAGAATCCACAAGTACTCTATCCAGCAGAGAGAGTTTTGGTGAGACAGTCTCCATGTGCAAAACCTGAAGAGACCATGTGCACCATGCAGAGGAAGAAATCAATTTCACTTGACCCTTCTTATTTGGCCTGTTCTCCAAACTATTGTTTTATTTGCTTGAGCAGAATAGGTAATAAGAAAGTTTAAATATGTGTATTATTTAAATCTTTATTTGGTAATGGATGATTTTATACAGTTCAGCTTTATGGATATGGGTCTATTTTCCACAGATCCTGCCAAAGAGTTTCCATTCTGGGGCTTCCTGCTTATTTCTTCCAGCTGCTTCTCTTTCTTATCCCTTCTGTTGTTATTCTCCTCCTGTCTCCTTGTTTTCACTACTGATGGAGGAGAAGCTTGGTTAGACTTTGAAATCATAATATAAATGTTCTTGGCAATTGTTTCTCTCTATACTCTTTATAATTATACTCCAGTGATTTCAATTGTATTTTCCAGTTGGAGACCATCACTGATGACTGCATTGCTCAGTCAGAATGTTAAAGGTGCAAATAACCTTTTAAGAGGGTACATAAGGAACATGTTCAACATCGAGACACAGCAAGAGTAAGGCAGTGGCCAAAATGGTGTTGGCTGTGTTGACCAGGTTGATGCAGGATCCTCTTTAAATAGGTCTTAATTTCCTGCCTAGTCCCTAACCTACCCTACAGTCATGGTTTAACTCTGGCCAGCAAAATACCACGAAGCCACTCGCACATTTCCCCCTCCGCCCCATCCTCCAGCGCAGGGGGAGAATTGGAGGAAAAAGACAAGGAAAGTCACAGAATTGTGATAAGAACTATTTACTAATTGAATACAAGTGAATAATCTCTATATAATCTCTCTCTGTATAAGAATATATAGCAATACTACTAATAATAAGTAATTAAAATAATAGACAAAATAGAAAATAGAAACAATAGAAAACATATGATACAATTGTTCACTACCCGCCAAACAATGCACAGCCAGGTCCCAAGTAGTGAGAGTCAGAAGCAGAGAGCCTGAGAGCCAGAGCCTGAGAGCGATCACAGCAGAGTCTGAGCAAGACCCACGAGCAACAGCACATCTGGGGAAAGCTAACTGACCCACCACACTACTTGTACTGAGGAAGGTGGGAACATGGCTGCAGTATGAGAAGCTGAGAAAGACTTTGAATTTGGTGCACGCACTCCCCAGCACCAGCTAAGAAGACACCTTATCAGTACTTTTCTCAGGGTGGATCCAGAAACAGAGCCTCATACCAGGCACTGCAGAGAAAGTTAACTCTTTCCTGATTAAAACCAGCACACTCACAAAGCCTGTCTGCAACACGAAGCCTCCTGTCAATCTCACCTTGCAAGTTCAGCATCAGCGATAATGGGACTGGTAGGACTTGCTGACCCAGCCTTCTTCAATGATGTGATACTGGCTAAATGCATGAAATGGGGGTGTGCATTCGTGTGTCTGTGTATCATTTGAATATTGTATTAATGGTAGTTTTAGAAAGGAAAACAAAAAAAGTTTTACATCTGTGGAAGTCATTCTGACTACCTGTTACTCTGATGGCATTAATCCTAGTCTTGTCAGAAGTGAATCGGTCCTCCTTCCTTTAAAAATAACAACTGGCGTGGAGGCAACGAAGAGTTGTTTTCTCACATGTGAAAGTATTTGCGGAATGAAGTCCTTTGTTTGTTTGTTTGTCTCTGTGTGCGTGTTTGTTTTCTCTACTTTTGGAACATATTAGAAAGCATCCTGCTCTTGTTATTTCTTTTGAATAGTCTATTTTCTGTAGAAAGTAATATCCACATGGTAAACTCCTATTCATCAAAATTGTGCCAAATATGTGCCATTTTAAAGCTAAATATATGTTGTTTTATTTTACTTTAAAGCAAGCCAAAATACATACCAAGAACATAGCTCTGAATGGTGTTGGTCCTATTTTCAAATGAGTATTTACTGTGTGAGGCACTTCTGTGCAACAAGCTGAGTTGGTAAGGGACTGCTTTATGAATGCATACCGCAAAAAGTATTTGTTCCTTCTCTTGCTGTGAACTTAACCTCTTACTTTTAAAAATACATATTTTTCTGTTCTTGGTAAAGACCTTGTGTGTCCCTAATGCAGTCATACCTGGCTCCCTAGCACTCTCCTTTCACACACATTTTAGGAGTGTTTCTTCAGGGACATAAAGATTATGAAAGTGTTTGGTTTGGGCAAAGTAAAGTGTTAGGAGCTTCTGTGTCAACTCCTATCCTTCCATAGGTATGACAGGAGGTGAGTTTTGGTACTGTTTTTCTTCAGTCTTGATGGGTGCTAATAAATCTTTCCTCTTGTCATGTGCTGGTGATATTTTTCTTCCTTGGCATAGTCAGGATGAGAAAAAATTCTGAAACAAGCTCTCCCATTCCTCTACTATACACCAAAGCAAGGCCCTGCTTCAGGCCAGAATAAATAAAATAAGGAGATTCCTGGAGTTACAGGACTACATGGTAAATATCTTCCTTTTCATTATTTTGCTTTATAAAAGTTAAAAATTGCTCTTTCTCTTTTTCTAAGGATTGCTTTTTACATATGTCTCAACTTCTCCGTTTCTGAAAAAACAAAAGTTGTTACTGAGCAAGTGTGTTAGCAAGTGCTGAAATGAAAAAACTGTATGTTATAGCATGGCCAAATTAAGGATGTGTTATGGGGCTTATAAATCAAAAAAAGAAAATGTTTGTAAAGAATTGTAAATAATCCAAACCAGCGGTAATTTCTCTTTGATCGCATGGAAAACAGTTCTATATGGCCTGCAAACTTACTGACTTAGGAGAATCCAGTAGCTGAAACTAGGAATAATTTCGCAATTTCACATCTTACTTGGACACTTGAACTGAACTTTGCTTGCAAATACAACATGGTTCTGTAAACAGCCAGGTCAAGTCACTCTGGCTAGTATGAGAAGATGAGCTTGGTCTCCCTGAAACGATCTGAAAATTCATCCTACGTTTTCTGAATAATCTCAGCAGGGAAAAGACATTTATCACTCTTCTCCCAGGAATGTAGAATTCAGGATTTTTAGTGTTGAAAAGTTATTGGCCTCTGTTGTCAAATTTCTAATTATTAAATTTCTGATACACTTCTAATAAATAAATGTTTATTTTTTATTGCAGAATTTTCCCATTGAAAGTCAAAGAAAGCTGATTTTCAAGTGTCAGCTGCAGTACCAACTTCTTCAATGAGAGAGTGGAAAAGAAAATAACCTCTCTGATCAGGATTTCTGGTGCCACTGCATGAAAAGTAGCTGGCGAAGTCTTTCGAAATTGAATTCCAGTGTAGATACACACTTTTGTAG
>NW_010226402.1:183951-216638 GCF_000690775.1 Eurypyga helias
GCAGGACTTCTTTATGTTGAAGACCTTCTTAATGAGGACATAAAAATAAATGTGAAAATCCATCAGGTAACGTCATTTCAGACCATTTTTTTAAACATACGTATCAACTGGCATATAATAGGGTGAATCAGTGTACACTGAATTTGGTACATCAGCAATGTACCTAATAGATTCAAAGATCATATGACATAGTCAACTCAAAAGAAAAATGTAAAATTGTACCACCCAGTAACCTTCCTAGGGCAGCATATACGGCAGAGGTTTACTTTTTTTAAGTCTTTTTACTTCAACCTGCATAAGGGACAAATCTTTATTCTGACAGTCTTCCTGTAAATTCAGAGGCAACATCCTTCAGTCAAATTCAGTAAATATTTCAGAATTTGGGGCCTAAAGGAGTAAATTTCTAATTTTTCTCAATGGGTGCAGTGGTACCTTGGTCCCTGAAACTGGCATAAATGGGTTGTGTAACACAGAGGCAAGTATTGAAGACTGTCATTTGTCCTGTAAGCACAGCTGACAACTGATGCAAGAAAATCATTAAGGGATATTATTTTCACAGAGTTTTATTCCCCATTGCCTCAAGGGCACACCAGCAGCTGGTTCAGCATCCAGCCCACCTGGAGGTGAGAGGCGATGGGGACTCTCTAAAATAGATGTGCTGCTTAGGGAGAAGTGTCTATCCACTGCCACCTGATGCCCCTTAGGAGTTTCCAACTGTCTGTCCCCAGGTGTTCCTGCCCCTCTGCCAGAACAAGGTGCTTAAGCATCTGGCAGAAGGAAGTCAGTTGATTATCATTTCTGAGATTAAAAATGACCTACCAGGTTGTCAGTTAACCACCCTACTGCTGATGAGTTTGAAGCACAAGCGTGTTACATGCTGCAGCTTTGAGGGTAACCTGAGTGCACAGGAAAATTTGGAGAAGAGTTGAAGCATTTGCTGCTGCTGCATGGATTCTGCCTGCTTTATCTGAGAGGAAGTAGTAGGGTATTTGGAAGTTGTCTTCTCTCCTTCATCCTTTTTAACACAAATGTAAAAAACAATCCTCTGAATAGGTGCCACTGTGGGACATGTACTCTGGCTCCATCCAGCTACTAGGAAGTGGGTACACATTTCCTTTTGCCTGATTCAGTCTTTTTCAGTATCTTAATTATTATTATTTTCTGTTATTTATTTTTTCTTTTATTATTTTTATTAAATAAAATTTTCAATAATTGTATTTCTATTATTTTCTAAAAATAATTCTGCCATGCTGTAGAACTTGTAAATAATGCTTTCCAATAGTGAGCACCCTAAGTGAAGTAACTAACATCAACCTGAGTGTTTTACTCTCCCTCCTCCTCTCCAGACAGTGACTGCACGGCCGTCATCTGCTACCACTGCCAGACCTTTGGGTATGGTTACCACTGGTTCCTTCACTCCTCCACTTGCCGTAGCGCCTACATGAGAAACCGTATCGAGAACTGAACCCTGGTTTGTGTTTGCCTGAGCCGGCTGCAGCCCACAGCAGGTATGTCACCTCCCTCTGCCTTCTCAAGCTGTGAATCCATTAGCATCCACTATTAGGAGTGGCATCCGGGTTATTCTTGGCAGGCAGCTGCCTTCTCTCCTCACTCCTCCCAGCCAGGGGAGAGTGTGGCTGTTTGTCCAGCTGTACTCCCACACCTCTGTGTTTCCTGTTCTGGGTGCTGTGTCACTGTCAGCCCCCTGCCCTGGTCCCAAACCTTGCTGGCTGCTTTACAAAAAACACAGTGCCTTGCACTACCAGTGAATGCAGCCAGGGCATTTTTCTCTGAAATTTATGGTTGTTTTGATGTTTCTTGGTACCACCTTGCTCTACATGCCTCTTTGGAGGAATGAACTTATGTTTAGTGGAATGACAATATGTCACTCCAGATCTGCAGGAGACAGTGTAAGGTCAGTGAAGAGAAGGCTTCACTTTCCAATAGTCAGTTTCTATGTATAAGTTGGCACTTGATGCTCATCAAAGAACAAGAAATATTGGATATGCTCTAAATGTCCGTTGTATTTTTGAGCCAACTACCTGATGGAAGTCATCACTTATATGTAAATGAACTGTCAATGGCCTGCCTCCGTTGGCAGTCGCTGGACTGTGAAGGGTATGTCTTAATAAGAACCAAAGCTCTTCACAGACTTTGATTTACTGGAAATAAAATAGAAAAGTCCTCTGAGACTACAAAGGACACTTGTTTCAGATAAAATGTCTAGACAGTAGCAATATATTTGGGGCTTTTATTATAGCAAAACTGCAAATTAGAATAGAGTGCTGAGAAAGTTCCTATGACCCAGCTGAGTTCAAAAACACTGTTTCAGACTGATCCTTGAAACACACTCAAATTAAGTTCATGAGCATTCAAAAAAGGAAAGAAAAGATGTGCAAGGTCAAGCTCAGGTTTGCTAGAACTCCAGAGGTGCCCAGATTTTACATTCTCTCTGACAAGGAGGGATTTGCAATTCAGTTGTGATTTAAGTCAGCTGAAGAAAACACAAATCATGCATTGTGTTTTACTGCATTAGGTAATGGTCTCTTTTACTGTCCATTGCTGTATGATGGCTTTTTTCTTTGAATATTGAAAATAAAACACAAAAGAGATTAATTCTGTGAAATGTTACTTTTCAAAATGAAACTGAAGCATGCTTTGGCTAAGACATGTCTGCCACTTGTTTTAAGGAAGGCAAATCATACAGCATTTCTGATAAAGATGTGGAAATTTCAGAACATCCAGTTTACCTGAAAACTATTACTGTTACTAAGATTGTGGTTTTATTTTTATCAAGACTGGCAGTTTTTCACCATTCAGAATTTTGGGAAGCTTTACTGAACTGAAAAAAAATTATGATTGGGGTGAACCTATGCCTTTTATCACAGTCTGTGTAACCTAGGCTCAGTATTTTTGCCCAAGAGAATTTATATGACAAATATAAATACATTATGTGAGAGCTTGGGTACTTAAACTAGAACCTTGGTTGCCTGGATGGCTAATGGAGAATGCAGAAGGCAGTGCAGTGAAGCATCAATTTCCAGCACTGGAGTCCTCTGCATCATCTTCCATCTGATTTATCCCAGCTTTCCAGGAATCATCCTGCACTCCTTGTGATCATCTCCTTTTCCATCTGTACAGAGATCAAATGGAGACATATGGTGCACTCTGCCATCATTTCTTCCCAGTTGCCACCTTCGGTACTGGAAACTCTGGCTTTGCTAGAAACACGTCAGTCGCTAATTTTCAGGGACTTAATGCATTCATAGTTGTGTTTCCACATACCTGAAACAACAGCTCTGGGGGGTGTGAACTGCCTGGGAATCCATGTGACACTGTGCATCAGATAATTTTTTAAAAAAATCAATTTTGCTAGCTGTTAGTTTTTTCACAGTGCAGGTTTATGATGCTTGTGGGAGTGTAACTTGGCTGTGATGTGGGTCTCAAAGCAGAGACTTGTATGATACTCTCAGTCTTTGAGTGCTAGTTTTGAAGTGGAAGGTCAAGGTGGGATTCAGACAGAAGGCTGAATAATTCTTGCTGACCTGAATGAGATAATCCATTCTCTATTGCCGTCCAAATATAAAACCAGAAATAGTTTAAGAGGATCAGGCTGAGTCTGCAAGCAATCTGAAATCTTATCTCTGAGAGGCACAAAAGGCCCCTTCCAATTCGACCCTGAAAGCTGAACAGTAGCAATTTGGTATACTTTTAAGGAGTGCATAGAAATCTAGTTTCAGCTCAATGCTTGCGTACCTAGGTAGTCTATTAAATGATCGTGGTCTATGGTTTTATTCCACTGTAAAATTAACATAAGCCCTAAGGTTAAATGGTACACATTGTCAGCATGATGACTGCATTAGCTGTAGCTGTTCCAAAAATAAAATTTATTTGATAGTAACTGAATTTCTACATAGTCCAAGAGATGAGTCATCAGATAATGTCCACAGAGATCAATTTTATTTATACTTTCAGGAGATTAATATTCACTGTTTTCCAAATCTGAGGGTATGCATAAAACCAGACTGAATTAAATCTAAGAAATGTAAATGGATAATCAGGATGTCTTTTGGGGATTCCTACTGATTCAATATTTGATACTCTGTTCATAGCCACAGTGTACCACGTTATCTTTTATCCTGTCATGCGGCTGGTAAATACCATTACAAATACAAAATTAACGGACTCAATCCCATGCAAGTATAATTTGATGCAAATCATACTAGACTCTACAGACTCCTCCAGAAGGCTTTGTACCCCATCTATCCTGGCATGCAGTCCTTCAAACAGTTGACAAGTCACTGTTGTCAGTGAGTACAAAGCATGAAAAAAACACATGCAATATTAGAAAATCGAGGATAAAAATCACAAAGAAATCAAATTTAGAACATTATCTTTTTAGTGAGCAAAGGGCAATATTCCTACTGATGTTTTCCATGTTTTGAAGTATGTGATTCAAATATTACCTGTCATCACAGAAATAATGAAAAATGTTTTCCCCGATGCCCTGACATTATACCAATGAGCAGTGTAGTGTTGTAGTAGTTTCACTGCCTGAATGTATCTGGAACATCTATTTTGCGTTCAAGTCAGGGCTATATTTAGAACTTATTTTTATTCTGCCTAAAGTATACAGTACCCTAGACCTTAATGTACCCTCTAACATGGACACAGAAGATGTAAGCTAAAAATAGCTATTACTCTAGAAGCAATAATTTGTTTGAAAGCCGTCACCTGAATTCCCAAGCAGTAGTGAATGATTAGGACTTGCTTGTCTTCTCTGCTGGAGAAAAATCCTCTTTTGCAGTTGGCAAATTTGAAATTTGTACAAAAATAGTAACAGAAGAAGTTAGAAATATTTCAGTATGACATTAACTCCTACAGGAGGACAAAGTACTGTTTGTGAATTCCTCTCAGCAATAGTTAATTTTCAGTGCTCTATTTTCTCCATTGGGAATAAGGTAATTATCAGTAGGAGCAGCAGTGAGGAAGAAAAATAAAATTGTTTATTATTGGACCAATCGAGCCCAGCGAGATGAAGGCCAAATTGTTTTTTGCCTGTCTGAGTTTGATTTTTAGTCAGTCTGGATGTGTTTTTTGTTTAGCAGAGAACTTCAGTGAGGAGTATGTTATTTTATGACTGAGGCCAATAGAAAGTCATTGGCATAATAAAACTGCAGATTTTACAGTTTCAAAGCAGCTGCTCCATGACTTTTAAACAACTGTGAAATCACATTGTTTAAACTGTGTTTATAAGGACTGATGCTTGGAACCATCTTTTTTCTTCCTTTTTTTCTGGAGAAATCCACAGAAGTCCTTCAGATCAACAACTGGTAATGCAGCCTAACCATTTTAGTAAGTGTTCACAAACCTCCCTTTAGAAATAACCATCTGGACACCCTGTGTTACACTCATGTATGAAAATGCATGTTACCAGTATCATCAGTGAATATGCTAATACTAATTCACCAGTGAAAATCCGTTCGTTTAGTGACAAACACATAGTTTGGATGACAGAGCGATTACATGCAATGCCCTGAGCAAACTGGAGTTTCAATTGTTTTTACAACTCTTTTATGACTTCTTAAACTGCAGCAGTTGGTGGTGTTTAGACATATTGTTACGCTGAATTATCAAGAGCATATATATGCCATTATAAGAAGTATTGCTTGCTTCTCATGGACAAAATTCTTTGCAGTGAGAGGTGAGTTCTGGACCTCAGCTGCAGTCAGCAGGACCTATGCCTTCCTGCCCTGAGCCTGTGATCCCATAAACATCCACAGATGTATTTACATAAGTCATGTCTTAGTGGTTTTGGTTTTTTTCTAAAATCTCCACATTTAAGTAAACTTACTTGTTTATCAGATTAGGACTTAAAGCTAGGTTTTAGGTCTACAACCCAAAATGCTTTATGTCAAATTCAAATCCCCCCTTATTGGCAACAGAGTGTCCATGTCTCGGAGCTCCCAGTCCTGAGGGTTCAGCATGCTGCCTTGCATCCACAGGTGTGTCGGCCCCACTCCTGCAGCTGTGGATGCAGCCGGGGAAAGATGGGTGTTTGTGATAAAAAGGGACTAGTGAGACAGGGGTGAGTTGTGGATCCAGCAGGGTTTGTGTGCTCGCCAGAAGAACGGTGACAGTGGCGACTTGTCTACACTAAGGGTTACTATTAAGTTACAGGGTAGGAGCTAATTCTTGTGGTGATTGACCCTGAAGATTGAGAAGACCAATAGGTCAAGGGTCCTGTAGAAGAATGGAAATCTAGTTCAGAGGTTTCTGTGCATTTTGTTTGGCTTTTGAGCTTTGCTGAGAGCCTCAAAGAAGAAGCCCAGCAGCTGCTGCCCTGAAAGAAAAATGAGATGTAGAGAGAAAGAGGGGCCCTGAAGAGACGGGAAAAATGTGACAGAGCATTTGAATTGGAGACAGCAAGTTTATGATATATTTGAAAAGGGCATAGACTTCAGAGTAACCTAGAAAAAAGACTGCATACACCTCTATCAGTATTTTCTTGGATAAAAGTATTAAGAATATCATCAGGATGTTGTACATAAATCATATGATCAACACAGTGGGTGAAACTGGAAATGGAGAGCTGAAATGGAGAGGATTGTATAGCAACTTTTAAACTGCTTCTTGTGACTTAAAAATTAGTACCAAGGAATAAAATTATGCTTTTATCTTCAGTAGATTAACCCAGTTTATTATATCCGATTCTAAGGGTCAAATCTTGTTATTTACACAAGTTTTACTCAAGGGTGGTTTGTAGGTGTCAGCGGCGTTATTCTAACTATTAAAGACATAGAGAAAAATGAAAGTTTATCTCCAACAGGATTTTTGGGTTTGCATGTTACAGCCCATGTGGGGCATGAGACAAAAGTGCAGTCCCATGTTCTTAGGCAGGTAAGGAGCCATGCTGAAATAACTGTGCAGGAGTAGCTCTCAAGGTCACATCCACCATAAAGTTACTACAGCCAAAAGGTTTTTACACCCTCATGAGCCTCATGTGTAGGGATTCTATGTGGTAGCTTAACGCCTTGGTAGGCAGAAAGGATGTGTACTCCCAGGGTGTTATCCTTTGCAATACAGAACATTTCCAAATTGGAGGGAGGAAATCAATAAAGTAAGGCATGTTTTAGATTTGGGTCATGTATGCACAGGCATTCATTTGGATGTAGGAAAGCTTTTGGAGCTGTAAAGCCATTCTTGGCTTTTATTAATACTGTCTCTCTCTGGTGTTAATGTAGTCATCAGTAGTGGTTAGTTATTCCTATACTTGGATTTGAATGATGCCTGGTGTACACTGAGGAGGGAAGAGGGAAATTGTTATCATTTCCCCTGCATACAGTGCTCCTGTACAACTGAAGGGAGGCATCATTTAGCCCACAGCACATAAAAGCAGTGGAATAATGCATGAAATGTACTGGTTAGATAAAACCTTGACTCAGGCCTGATATCTTTTTTAATGTGCATAAAAAATAATAACTCAGGGATTCAGTTTCTATTTTGTTTTTCCACTGCACAAAGAAAACAAAAGTACATCTGTTGCTAGTCTTTCTCGCTCATTCCTTTGCCATCTCAAATTCAGATGAATTGCTTATGCTTGTCTCTTGAACAATAATACTGCTCAAATATATAAACTGGGATCTCCTCCTGACAAGTTTTAATTGTGGGATGAGTCAAGCTGGCATTTACCTAGAAAGTTCACATGTGCAAAGACTCTGGTGTCACTCTGTCAATGCTGCATTACAAAAACAGGAAGCTGAATTTCATAAATGTAGTGAAGAAAAGGTGTGGCACGTGCAGTGAGCCTGGAAATTCAGGCACCATTAACAAAAGCTTCCCAGCAATGCATGTAACACCCTGCTGCTTCCTGAAAAGAAAGCCTGTTTCAAGTGGGTGTTTTCCCAGAGATTTCAGAAGAATTTGGGAATCAGTTTATATACGTATGGTTCTAAAACCAGGACCATGGCTAATGTTTATCGTGTTTTTAATATGTGGGAGTGTATTCATTCATAGCCGTAGAACAAACAAAGGAATGAATGAATGTGATACTGAATGTCTGCTCCCAAGGACAGAATTCATCTCAGTTTGTTAATACATACCTATGCATGTACAAAAATATGAAAACAAAATTATTCAAGAAATCCTGCATCTCCATTCATATCTTTCAAGGGTGCCACCTTGCTGTAACATAGATATCAAAGAGCAAAACATCTGGGCAGCCCCAGAGCTGGGATCAAGAAAAAAGTACAGAAGGGGGCAGAGTAGCGTGTTGGCTTTCTGGTCTTGATGTAAGACCTATATGTCTCTGACCTTTTTGCAATCTGAAATGTCTTGTATGCACAATGTGGTGCTTGATCTGTTAATTATTTGTAAGCCTAAAAGCTTTGATATAGTGGTATGAATAACTGTAATTATTGGCAAAGAGGGTTCTTTCAAAATAATAGGAGCAATGTAGAATTTACCCACTTACTGCTGACCTGGGACACAAGCAAATGAGTTTATACGTTCTGCTCCCATCTAACCTACTGGCTGCAAATGTACCCCAAATTAAACACATTTAAATCGTACTGGGCTCTTGCAAAGGTAGCAAAATTCATTCTGGACTTGACTTGATGCCATGAAATGTAATAGATTTTTGCAATACCTTGGTGTTATGTAATTGACGCACAGTACAGCACACACAAAAAAAGCAAATACCAAGTTCACTGTGCTCTACAAAATGACATTTGAGAGACCCAGGGAGACATCAGCGTGGTGGGTTAGGATTGGCCTGTGCAGCAGGGACTTATTTCTGTGTGGGTGAGGAGCATCTTTAAACCTGCCCACTAAAATGAGAATGGATTAGTATTTCTTTCCTTCCTGTTCAGCAGAAACAGAAAGAAACCAGTAAGTAGGAAGTTCTGAGCCTGAAAGGTTATAAAAAGCAAGTGCCTTAGCTTTCCAGTAGAAGGGAGGATCTGGTAAAATTTATATACTTTGCTTTGAGTCTGCAGAACATGACGTGCATGTTGCTTTCCACAAAACAAAGAGGTGGTGCTATATTAATGGGGATTGGGCTGCTTTTGTTTCTTCCTGGCTTCTCCATTTGCTTTATTCTTTTTCAAAAACTTGGTACAAGAATTGAGACAAGAGGAAAACAGCACTGATGGAATCGTAAAATATACATTTCAGAAAACAATAAAAGCAAATATATTTTTAAAAGCAGGGGAATATTTGATAGCCTACATATTTATAATTGAAAGCTGTTCAGAAAGGAGTTACTTTTTTGTTCACTCTAAATTGTTCTAATCCCAAGACAAAAATCTTTCTGGATTCCAGGAACTAATAAATCCATCAATCAGCACCCAAGGGATAAAACCACCTGAAATTGCCAATAGGAAATAAAATATAATAACAAGAACCCTCTGTTGAAAATAAATGTTTGTCAAGCGTAGAAAGGTAAAATTTATATTACAGAAAGCAGAGTACAAAATATCTATTTTTTTTCTTTTTTTAAACAAAAGCAGGTCACAGTGTCCACTTTAACCATGGATTTCTGAGCTCTGATTGTTTTGTGTAATGTCTTAACAATCCTTTAATGAAGTTTTGATGGGTCCATTTAAGAATGTTATTCCCACAGTTTGGCTGAATTTTAATCCATGAACCAAAACCAATCTGATTTTGAAGCAAAAGGATCTTAAAGTGGATACAGTACAGTTCTTTCATTGACATCACATTAGCTTTTGGAGCTAATCCAGACTCACTGGAGGTTTACATGCAAACCTGACTCACTATGCGTCTTACATTCTTATCTGATCTGCTTCCAGATCTGATGTCAATGGAAGCACTGTATACTCTATGCTGCCGCTATCCAGCTTGGCTTCCCTCCAGAAACTTAATGTTTTTCTTCAGTTGCATCAGTGCCTCTGAGCAAAAAGAGAATGACATCCGTATGTTTTAAGATTAAAGTCGAGTCAACATTTCAAGTGAAAAAAAGTATGCATTTGTAGACCTACAGTAATATGGTGAAAGGGTAAATTTCTTGAAATAACAGGTATGGTCTCAAAGCTTCTGAGGCCATTGTGTATGTTACATTTTCCGGAAAGAGATCAGCAGAATAATACACGTAAATTGCCATTTTGAACCATACAATTTACTGTATTTTTTTTTTTAATCAAAGAAGAGAATTTGGCAATAAATATGTCAATAAACTCCCATTTTAATCAAGTGAAAGAGAAGTTAACTCAGAAAGCTGATGAAGAGAGGTAGGAGTCTATTGGTGCATTTGAACAGGGCTCCAAGATGTTTTCTAAGGAGAAATTTGTGTTATTATGGTTGCATAAGGCAACAAATGCAAATAGATCCCAACAATCCGAGTCCCTTGCATGCACAGTGAGACCAGGCTGGCATTTTAAAGTTACTCACTGAAGAATTCTTCAAACTCTTCCACAAACTTCAACATTAAACATGCCAGTCGGAGGGGTTTTGTTTTAGCTCAATCTGCTCCTGCAAGCATCTCTTTCACAGGGCACACACCATGTAAGCTAGTGTTCCCTCCAGCAGGCAGAGGACTGTTCTCCCTCCAACATGTAAAAACATCACAGACAGAGAGAAAGTAGTTACCAATACCTTATGGAGCAGGTAATTTAACTTGTCATCTGGTAGGACCACATACTCATACTTTACTTCAGGCTAAGCAGAACCTTACCAGAGTCACGGTGATGGTAAGATTATCTCATATGCATACAAAACAGTTTTAGGAATCAGCATTTGGTCTTAATTCTCTTATATACTAGCATTATTCTTCCAAAAGCATGATCTTTTCCAAATATATTTCATAATAAGTTGTGAAGGGGTGAAAGGCTAAAAAGGACTGTGTAGGGTCACTCCAAGCATCCCCCTCGATATTGTATTATTTTTTTTCAATGAGAGTGAGGTAGGAAATGCTTTGTCCTAACCAGACTTCTCTATTTGTTAAAAACAATTTCTGAATCTACTCCCATATATTCGCAGGTGAAGTGAGCTAAATTCTTGGATCTCTATGCGATCAAGGTGACTTCAGCTCCTGTTTGCTATGGAAACTTAACAGACAGGTCTAAGCACCACCTAGTTAGATAAACACGATCCTGATTTTAGCTCATCTGTGTCACTTGACCAAAAATCTGGTTACAGTTGTTTGAACTGCTTCAAACAATCTTCAAAATCAGATTCCTTGAGTCTTTATTTACGAAATCACTGCCAAACACTATATCCAAAGTGTCTGTAATATACCAAACTGCTTTGTAATGTGTAATATGGGGTAAAACGTGTGTTGTTTTGCCAGGGTGATCACTTTGGAAATAGCTGAAGCCAGTCAGGATAGGTCCCTATATGCTCCTTCACCCTTAAGCCTGATGAAAGGGTTGAGGGATTGCAGAGCGTGAGGGCATTTGCCTCTTCTTCTCCATGGTGGGAAGAAGAGCCATGACTTGCTGAGCTGGGAAAACACAGGAAAAAGGCAGCTGCCACCTCTGCTACAACGCGCTTTTTCCTTCTGGTCTGACTGCAGGCATGTTCAAGTGCACTTCACAGTTATTTTTCATAGCTTTCTAGAGCATTTTTTTTTACACTGCTGTGTAGAAAAGCCACACATGAGAGATCTTTTTTTTATTAAATCTAAACATAAAAAGAAAATTTCACAAATCTGTTGGTCTGGCTGTTTCCCAGTCATATGTCATCTGAATTACATTACCACAATATTACAGACATTAAATTAAAGACAGTAGGAGCAAGTATAGTTGACATCTGTGCAAAATTTAAAACTAAGGAACTTCCAGTGGTTTCTTTAATCCCAGCCAAATTATGGCTTTTACCACACTCTTCCTTCTATAATGCCAATTTTTTTTTCCTCTCTCTCTCAAACACATTCACAAGATCACAACCGTGCAGCTGCAAGGCGTCCTGTACTGTTCCTGTGTGGACTGGCCATGCCAGCAGTCACACCGGGGAGAAGGGTGCCGGCTCATCTCTGAGGGGTCGCTGCCCTGGCTTTTTGGTGTCACCAGGAATGCGCAGTGCCTGGAAGGGGTAATCTCTGGTGTGCCAGGCTTTCATACCTTTTTTTGCCCAACACAGAGAAGAAATCGGTAAGAGTTAACATTTCCTTGATAGGAGGAGTGTGCAACACTGGAACATGGTATCCAGGGAGACTGTGAAACCTGCATCCTTGGGGGTTTTCAAGACTTGCCTGGGCACAGCCATGACTGGCCTGAGCTGGTACTACACACAAGGGCTTGGATTAGATCACCTCAAAGGTTCCCCTCTAGCAGACATTTTTAATAGTCACTGCCCTGTCACTGGGGAAATGTGAAATGGCCGTTGCTAGTGACAGCAATAATTGCTTAGTTGTAACTATGGCTTGTGGCCATCTGTCCAGAATGAGCTGGAGGAGTTTGGCGTTTTGTCCTCTTCTTAGGCTGAAAGACGTTAATGGCTTCTAGTAAATGCATCTACCGAGCAGTTGAATATGAGGTTAAAGTGAATGAGCAACCCTTCATTCAGCACAACTAATTGCCCTGGTGAGTAGTGGCAGTGGAGAAAACCACAGCTCAAGGCAAGGCCTTCTGTGGTCACACCAATTAGAAGCTAAATCACATGCACACACTTATATGGGGGAGAGAGAGAGAGACAACACAGCTACTCAGCTGAGGTTGGCATGTTTCTACTTTAAATCAGCGGGGCAGGCAGTGTCTGCCCACTCTGGTGCTGCAGGTTCCCCTGACTCTTGCCCTTCAGTGCCCACCAGCATTCCCAGGGTTCTTCTCCACAGCATGCCCACACCATCAGCTGGCCCATGCAGGAGTGAATCAGGATGCCTTGCAATTCCTTGCATCCCCATGTTTTCCTTGTTCCTTGTTTGTACAGCTGTGAGTATATTTGGAAACACATTGGTGGTGGATGGGTTGCTTTGGCATTGACAAAGGAAGAGTGTGGTAAAGGCGCTGTGTTTTCCACATTATCTGATTGATACCATTCTTCTTTCCTCTTAACCAATCAATCCACTATGGCTTTGGGATTGTCTTAACCACATAGGCCAGAAAAAAAGGAAAAATGTTCTGTTTTGGCTTGGTATAGCTAAGCATAAATAGTATTTTCTGTGGAGTTGATCAGGCAAAGGTAAATACAAAGTTGTGTATTGCCTCAGAAGAAACATCAGAAGAAAGTCCTCTACCTTTAATATTTCCACGAAGAACTATTTTGGTATGGAAAAGCTGGGATTATGCATGTTCCTTTCCCAACTGGGAGAGGAGTAAAATAAATTGAGAAAACATTGATGCTTTCTACCACAATGTAATGAATACTTTGCATAGAAAGATATCTGCATGCTAGTAGAAATTAATTTTTCTTTTCCTGCTTTAAATAGCAGTTCAAGGCGCTTCACTTTTTTGTTATATTTGGAGACTATGAGGTACAGAAATGAAAACTGGGAGTATACAGTCCTGTTCTTAAAATGTGACGTCATGTTCTGCTACGTGGGCTTAGAAGTGATGGCTTACAAAGACTGCACATTGCAATGAGAAGAAGGGGGACCATGTCTTAATCTTATTTCTACGGATCACCAATGGCCCTTTGATGTATCCCTCTGTGTTTTCCCTCTGAGTTCAGTGTGGTTAAGGTTGTACAATAATGGGTAATTGTGTAGAAAAGTAGAATCTTCTCATGCTTCTGGGTAGAGTTCTATTTCCTATGGGTTTGTTACCTCTCAGGTGTGAAAATTGAATTGGGAACTCTCCTTTTCAAGTTGCAAGGTAGGATGGTCCGACGTGGTCCCTGGGACAGGGAGGCACCAGCTACTCATGGAGGCCAAGCAAACCATCAGGAGGACCCTGGCACAAGGTGGCTGAAGTACTAGCCTCGATTCTTCCCCACCTACCCAGCCAACACAATTCGTAAGTGAAACCAGCATGAGATACTGGTGCTGTGGGAACTGCCACATTGACAGAGCAGTGTATATTGCACCTTGTCTGTCAGGCAGAATGTAACCATTGATCCTCTTGCTCTTAACGTGGGAAGGAAGGCATGAGACCTATCCTCTCCTGAGCTTCAAGAAAAATTGTAAGTAAAAGCTCGTATAAGCCTCCACCATGTCTTTTATTTATTTTTTAGGTGCTGGCAACCTGCTTACAGCACGGCAAGGTAGAAACATGAATTATGACCATCCTGTAACATCTTCACTTTATGGTGCAGACTTCAACTTGAGTATCTTCACGGGCCAAGTCAGTTTTAATGAAGTGTGTGGGAAAACTCCTGTGAGTAAGTCTATGCATATAAGAGGGATCAGTGAGGAGGGAATGATATATGATGTTTTATTTCTATTTCCTTGTTCTTTTTCATTTACTTGCTCTTCAGTTATGATTTTTAAACAGCTACAAACAATAAGATTCAAATACAGAGTCCAGCTGTTTTTAACATCAGCCAGATATCTGATATCTTCTTGACAATCTGGAATCTAGAAATCAATGAATAAATTGCCATTATCCAGTGAATAAAATAGTCATCTGAATAAGTACAGCACAGATGTGTCCTTACCCTACACTAACATGTACTGTACGCAGAATACCTTAAACATGATGCAATTTCATGTTTCATATTACATGTTTTTTTGTGAAATGACATATGTCTTCAGTTGTGATTGTTTGAAGGTACTGCTAGAAACTTGATGGCTATTATTATGTCTGTTGCAGTTGGCTAATCATTCTAGAAATAATTTTTTTCCCTGCTAGTAGAAGAGATCACTTTAATATAAATTAGCTCAATAAAAATAGTTATTAAAACAACAGTCAACAATCTGCTTCTCCTAGCATGCATCTTGTACGGTATTAGAGTGAAAGCACATATTATCATGTTACTAAAAGGAAAACTACTGAAATAAAAAGATGTATAAAAGAATAACAGTAAACAATCTGCTCAATCAGGCATCCTAACTACTTAGGTGTGTAATTATAGAAATGACACAATGTTTATGCAAGTGTCTTAAGAATAACAATAAAGTGCAATGTGTATTCTACAAGGAAAGGTTTACTTAAATTAATATGCTATAAGCTCAGCAGGGCCACTCACATGACAACAGAGGAGTAAACTGGGAGAGGCATTCCCTAATGCACAGTCAAAAGGGCATAAAGGAAGAGCTATGGAGTATGAGATTTCATTGGCGTCTGAAAGGTTAGTGCTCGGTCTCATTTTTCTTTTGCTGTGTTTTAAGTATTTGTGCAGAAGGGGTGGGCCGCATAAACAGGGTTTAAAGCTGTGACACTCAAGGCTCTCCACTGTGCTAGGTAAAAAGGTTGAAAAGCTAGGAGGATGCCTGTTTGCATTTAGTACTTGTGTGTCTCACTTTGTCATTGTCCTCTTGCACTTTATATATCTCATTCACTCCTGGTCCAAGAAAGTAATCTAACCTCTATGTTTTCTACATCTCTCTACTAATCACTGAACTTACAGAGCGAATGCATCCTCTTTGCATCAAATTCTTGCTCTTCATAGCCCTCTTTCAAAATCACAGAATCACTAGGGATGGAAAAGACCTGTAAGATCATCTAGTCTAACCATCAACCCAACACTACCATACCCACTAGACCATGTCCTCAAGCACCATGTCTACACGTTCCTACACATTTCATCTCTAATCTTCCTACTGTGACAGGAAAATGTGCCCTGCAGCAGTTCCTTATGATGTCAGAATGAGAGACTTCTGGCTGGATGCACAAAAGAGTATTTAAAAGGCAATTTTAAATGCACAAGTTCTGACTGCATAGTCATTACTGGCCTCAAAAAAGAAGGAAAAGGCCTGTCTTTAGCTTGACCTGAAGTTTTCCTTCTGCAGCCTCTAGAACAATACAGAGTAGAAAATACTGCTGGTTTGAGGGATGGCCTTCTACACCTATGCTGTGCAAGTGTTCATGATGGTAGAGCATCAGTCCCTGGAGTGTTGGGTCCTCTGTTTGTGACCAGCTTGTTTTCTGTGGCATTTCAGCAGATCTGAAGTTGGTCGATTGCTTTAATTTAATAGTCAAAATAAATCATCATGGTATTCGGGTCACATTAGTAGCCTGCTCCCCATCCAATTACTTCTTTGCAGTACTATGGCCTGTTTAACCCTCCTGTCTGAAGTGGTGTCTGTGATGTTTTCACAGCTGAAAACCACTCTCTAGATGCTGGTCAGCAAGATACAGGAGAAACAGCACATCCTTCCAATGCTTTGCCTGCATCCCACTCATAACTGCCTCTACTCACTGGTAGACATTTCCTTACTCCCTTATCCTGGGGTGGCCCAAGGTGATCTCCTAGCATTGCATAGGAAAACTGAATTGTTTTGCCTCAAGGGTGCACAAGGATTTTGGCCACTTTTGGTGGAAGTGGAAGATGGGATTTAGGGTCAGTAATCTGGGGTGAAAACTCTGAAGACTTGGGTTCAATTATCTTCTACAATTGCACAGTAAGACAAATGGGCAGCAGCTATTGCTGCTGTGTGGAACAGTGTTTCTCTTCTTATGTAGCCAGTTAGCCCCTTCTGGGTGCTTCTCAGGCCTGATCCATAGTGTGCTGCAGATCACAGCTGTTTTGAATTTTTCTGGACAGGGGTTTGGTTTTCCTTCTTTAATACATTATTTTTATTATGTTGTGGTAGCACATATATAGGAATATTTATGGCTCTGGCTTGAAGAATTTCCTGACTGTGGTAGAGCCTCTAACCCCTAAGGAACCTGGAAAGTAACTCTGGTTGACAGGAAGAGGATGGGAAGCCTAGTACTGTTATAACAATGATTTTGAATACTACGTTTATTGTCATTTGTACCTGGGATAGTTGCCCTTCAATTATGGCCTTTACCTCTTAAATAAATCTGATTTACTCCCACTTTTGTAGCATTCCTCATGTTTCCCTAGAGTTTCCAAAGGGGATCCCAGATACACCAGCATAGTGTTTGCTTTAAGTTATCCAAGGAATTTAACACACTTAAAAGTAATCCAGACTTGAACACAGGTGCCAAGGATAACTAGAAATATTTTTAATTCCATGCAGATTGGGGTCACTAGAGCCCTTGGTGTGAACAGCAATGCTCTGCACCTGCTGCTCATTGAACTCAGGAGGGCAAGAGGGCTCCAAACAGCTATTGACCAAAGAAAAGCTACAAAGCAACACCTGTAAGTGCATAACCATGTTGTGAAGGACAAGCTCAGCATCTGGTAATCAGTGGGCACTGTTTCAATAACTAGTGATGCATCAAGGCATTCAAATGCAGGGACAGGGCTGGATGTGCATCAAAAATCAACAAGATCCAACAAATCAGCTGTGGATTTGACATTCAGACACACCCTCTACAAGCAAAGGTATTTCAAAAAAACCAACAAAATATGTATCACACTTTCAGATCCTTGCTTTCAGGGTGGTGCATGTCACATATTGATTGTACGGTCACACCCCTCCTGGTGCTGGGCCACTTGCTGTGGGGCTGTGATTTTCTCCAGAGCAGGCTTGACACAGGATGCTGATCCCCAGGCTTAGGCCAGGGGAGAAAGGCTTTCAAAGCTGACTGTGTTGGTGTTCAGGAGCTAGAGATGAGCAATACAGAGGTCTGCATGAACGTGCTAATCACACTGGGGTGTTTAGTGAGCCTTGCAGTGGAGTGACCCAGCAGCACTGGTACAGCCAGCCAGTGGCAGCTTACCCAGTGCTGTGGTGGCCTGGGAGCCCCTGGGTCCTTGACCTGCATCAGGACCTGTGAGTCCTCCCAGGTGAACTGTGGCAAAGTTAAATGACTTTTGGGGCACTTAAGGAGAGTGTGTAAAAATGTCAGAGGGCTGTCAGCACTTGCATCTTTTAGCCTAAATCCTCTTAGCAGAGCAAATGTTCACAGTCTGAGGGGAAATCTTGCCTGTAGCTGTGTGCAAGCCAACTAACTTAGTCTGAAAGGACCAAATTAACCTTGGTTAAGAGGTTTTTTTGCATGGATGGTCAGTGTAGTAAAGAAGATGTCTAAGTGAAAGCCCAAGCTAAGTGAGGAGAAGGAGCAGCCCTTTCTGTGCACCTGCTCAGCCTGGGCGGTGGGCCTTCAGGTGGCCTTGGGACTGTCCAGCCTCCCCTTCTTGCGTGCCTTCCAGGGCTGCTGGCAAAGGTCAACACAAAACTTGGGCCCATGTTTTAAAATTTATTCACTGAGAAACGGTAACTACTATTTTGGGTTTTTTTTTTTAGACCCACCTACCTTTACTCAACCAGTAAATAAGAGACCTCCTGCCACTCCCCGGCACATAGGCACCTCGGCTGCACACTGCCAGGTGCTCACTGCAGGCACAAATGCCCACCTGAATTTGGACAGCAGAGATCAAGTCAAGGAAAAAGTGTGGCACTGCATCCAGGGGGCATGTTGCGTGTGCAAAGTGGATCTTGCACAGGATCACCTTATGATGCTTCGTTTTAAAAGTCATTGGACCTTGGAAAGCAAATACTGCATATTACTTTTGATGGGGGAAAAAATACATCTTTAATTTGATCTCTTTTTAATGTGTCCAGTCACTTATCCCTTATGTGGGAACTGGCTGGCTATTTGACATCACAAAGTTGTGCATTTTCAAGCCAAGTACAAACAATTACTTGTCTTTTTTCAGAGAGAAAATCTCACGTCCATCAGGCCCTGACTCCAGCAGGGATGGCAGCACTGGGAGTTCACAGGTGCAGTAACCCTTTTTGGATATCATCTCCTTTTAGTGAGCAGCAGGACAAGTGTGGGACCCAAATCACCATCTATGGCCTGGGTGATACGTTCCAGCTATTCTGCACTCGCTGTGGGGGGAATACAGATGGCTTATGGCAGCTGGCGGCATTTGCAGGACATACAGTGTCTGCTGCATATCAGCTCCACGCTGATATGGGGTCAGTGATTGCCTAACAGGTTGAGATAAGACCGTTCCTTGTCAAGATGCTTCCAGGCTACTGGGAATGTAAAATCAAAGACTGTCTAGAAATACAGTTCAACACTCTTAGTGTCTTGGAAAATGCCACACAGAGGAAATGGACAACAGCTAGCCTATGTGTTCAGTACAGGAATTACAGGCAGGACAACTAAATCAGTAGGTCTTTAAGACTCAAAATACCTTGAAGCTGCCTTAAACCATTTCTCTCAGGGTTCCTTTTGTGTACCTATGGAAAAGAAGAAGTAGCTGACTTGCTGTTATACTGCACACTCTCCTGTGGTGCCAGAATGGTCTTCTTGCAGTCAAAGTCATACAGTAACAGTCTTGGATGTCTTTTAAGTTGAAATTTGGGTCCAGCCTGCTGCGTAATGAGCAAAGATCAGGGAGTCACAAAGATGCTTATGACCATGTTTTGATTCTCTGAATCTGACTGGAGACTAAATGGATTAGACCAGGATCCCCAGTCTGCCCTCATTATTACACTAAAAATATTTTACTGTAACTTTGTAGTGGCAAGCTTGACATAATATCCACCTCATTATATTTAAGTTTTAAGTTATCCTTATAAGCAAACCTGCTACTTGCTATGCTGTAGAACTGAAGCAATGCAAAAACATTTACAGCAATTGTGTTGATCTTATATATCAAGCAGCAACATGAATATAAAAGTACATATATTTATGTTCTTTAACCAGCAGCTGGAGTTAATAATAACTGAATTTTGGAGTTAATTATAACTGAAGCTTGGGCTATTCGTTTTTATGTTTAGGACAAATGCCCTGAGATTTTTGTGACCAGGATTTTATGGCCAGGGACAAGAAATTTCACCATCACTGGAAAAATTCCTATCAAGTCAGTTAGAAAAGGAAAATAATAATCTTGTAAGAACATGCCCAGATAAACCCTAAAGGTAGGATTAGGTTAGTCGTGGAAGATCTTCTCTCTCCTAACTCCCATGTGTCACAGATCTTCACTGGGAAGACTTTAAATATTCAGGAGGAGAGAGCAAATGCAAAATAAATGGCCTTCATTTTTCAATACCTTGCTAGAGTTACAACTAGAATTAAGCAGATCCAGCAAATGCATGAACTAATTCATGAGATTTGGAATTTCACTAGCCTGGGTTTAAGCTGGCTAGGAAACAGTCTTCCCATCCTGCAGAATTTAAGATTTGTCTTCTTTCCATTCCTTTCACCTGAATGGAATCCAAAATTTACAAAGACTTTTTGTGAAGCGTGAAGGTCATTCCTGGCAGGTAGGCCCAATGGAGGATCTTCCCAGTCTTTAGGGAGCCTGGGTTGAAGTGGCTGTGCTATTATTTTCTGCTTCTCAAGTGGGAGAGGCTTCTGTAGTCCCACTCTTCCACTCTCCCCTTGGCAAAAATTACACACTGGACGAGTGGGAAAGACTCTTGTAAAGCATTTTGATTTTGATGAAAAAGCGTTTTATTTTCCTTCATAAAAGGAAGACACGACCCTGCTCTGTAATAGCTCTATTTTGCATGCAAGCAAACACAATTCCCCCCAACAATAGCTCTATTTTGCATGCAAGCGTACACACATTTCCCTTTGTTATTGTTTGGAGAGTACTTTGAATAGGAAATCATACTTGGTGTTAAGCACTAGTGCAGGTTCTTATCAGCTTGCTTGCCTGATACCCTATGTGCCCCACAGGGCCCTGAGCAGCAGCACCTCTCTTTCTTCCCTTCATGCCTCCTAGTTCCTTGGTATGTGCAGTATGATTGTACACTCTATTTTAATTTGCATTTTTAAGCAGACATGGTCTCAGCCACCCTATGCGACAAGAACGATTAGTCTGACCTGCTATATGAACCTGTCCCTGCCTCTTCAGCTGCCACCCTTTTGGCATTTTTATCTAAGACAGAGGAAGGACAGAAGCCAAGCATCGAAACTGAAATAATTATATTAATATGTGTGAAACAAATGACATGAATATGCTTCTGAAGCCCACATAGTCTGCTTTTTCATTAATTCCACTGTCAGAAAGAGATCACAAATATTTGTCAGTGGAAGGAGTGCACAGGAAGGAGAGACACAGGTAGGTAGGTAGGTAGACGGACAGTTGCCTAAAGGAAGGACAGAAGATGCAAATGTGGAAAGCCTTTGTCTGAACTACACTGAACATTATTTCCTGGAAACTTTCACAATGGAGTCAAAAGGCCTTGTGTCTAGCAGGTAATTGTAATCTGGCAAGGTTTGATGATAGAGAAGCAAACAAAAACATAATTCATAAAACATGTCCACAGTATGTGCTCCACAACCAACTGGGTCAGCTGGCAGTGTGGGAAGAGCCAGCTGACAAGACATGGGAAGTCAGAGCAGCTGTGCTCTAACCCTGATTACTATTTATTCACTTTGTTCTGCTTAAACTGGGACATGCAGACCAACACAAATTTGCTTTGCCTTTTAGAGTATGTTTGAACAGGCAAAATGGGTGTCTATCATTAATGGGTTTACCTCATGTGAGAGCAATTACAATAATTAACAAGGGGATGTGTGTCAGGGTGGGGCTTCCAGTATCTGCTAAATTCAGAGCCAGCTAAAGCATGGTCTCACATGAAAGGGCAGGTAGCCTAGGGTCCTACAAAGCTTGAGACCTTGTTGATCTTGCTTGCCTACAACCATTCCTGAGGGTAAGTTCTCCTGAAGGCAGCCTTGCTATTTGTAATTCTGCCAGGAGGCAAACTTAAGCACCCAACAGAATAACCTACATCAGCAACAGGACTTTCTTAGCCTATTGGTTGCTGTAGTATGGTTTCTGACTGCATAGAGACAGTTTTCTTTTCGTGTTGTTGGCCAAAGCTACTTTTTGGCAAGAAATCGTGATATTTTTTTTTTTCTTTTTCCTGTTTGTCCTGCAAGTGGTATGATGTGAGCCTTCTCTGAAGAAGAAAGCACATAGTTGCAGTTAGCTTGGGTATAAAGATACTCTGGAGTACAAAAGCCTGGGCTCTGCGCTAACCCACAGCAACATGGCTTCTGTTTCAGAACTGTCTTGCATTTGTCTGAAGAGAAGCACAGGCAGCTGGAGTTCACATCTGCCTGGAAAGTGGCATGCACCCATATGCATGCTGGTGAATCTTTTAAACACAGGCAAAGGCTGAGAAATAAAAGGGGAGGCATCAGCTAGAGAAATTTGTTGTTGATTTTTACTTAGCTATGAAGCTAAGGATTTAGGTCTGTCATCTTGCTCAGGAATGGGAGTTTGATGCTGTATATATGGAGCATACAGAGTAGATGGATTTTTTTTTTTTTAATGTATTAGTCAAACTGTATGTTTAAAGGAGGGAAGAAATACTGTTTCTCAGAATTGGCCATCATTGTGCATGGCTATTTCAAGATAAGACAAACTTGAGTTGGACTCCCAAGTCTCAGATTAAAAAGTTCTAATTTATTCAGCACTTTTTCCAGAATTAGTTTACTTAAGCATCAGTGCCAGACTAGCAGCTGTATGGTTGAGGGAGAGCTGACCCACGAAGCCTGAGAAAGCTTCCTGAAGGTCGGTATCTTAACAGCCATGCAAGTTATGTCTTCACAACTGCAATTTATGTCAAAACCCAACACTGCTAAGGATTGATGACATAATGACAGTTTCACTACAGGCTGAGTGCCCCAATAGACTGGCCTCAGCATCAGCCAGGAAGAATTTCTTTCACGTTTCTTGCCTGAACTTCAGTTTCCCTCTCTCTGTTTTTGTGAGTGAGCTGTGAAACAGAAGCTATAGACTGAAGGAGATCCTGCAAGTATTTCAGCCATGTATTACTGCCACTTTATTGCTGGGCTTCATTTTTTTGTGCAGCTTCAACTCTGTGTTGCTGTCCCTGATAAATTAAATTATGATATTGAGCAATGCCTTTTCAATTTTGTCGGCTTGTAAATGAATTCTAGTTTTATTTCTCAGCGTAATGCAGGCCCTACATCTAGTTTACTTATGATTTATATTTTGTTCGAAGATAGAAGCCTTCATGAAGCCTATTGGCTAATAATTAATTAAGCTCATTTAAAGTCAATAATCTGTTGTTCTTCATGATCTTTCCAGAACACATTTAAGATGTCTGATGCAATGTTTATTCTCAGCCCTTTTAACGCAAGCCTTCTCTATAACTGCTTGCCTTTATTTTCCATTTTCACCTGTAAATGATTGTCCATACAAGCCTAATGGTTTACAGTAACCCTCTCAAAATTAAATACTTTAGTTGGACCCATTTAAGATAATTTTTTTACAGAAGTCTAATATTCTGCCCAAGCACCAAGCCAAGTGCACTAAATGTATCAGCATTATGATAGCCCAAACCCATTTGCTGTGGTATTGAGGACTGACACACAGATGACCCTGAGTCTCAGTACATGGAAATTACTTGTAATTATTCTATATTTTCCAACCCTCAACCTGTTCATCTCGTAACTCTTTGGTAGAGATTCCTTTGAGCTGGCTCTAGCATTATCAGGGGAAATTCTAAGATCTCTGTTGGAGCTCTGCAATTTGCAGCTGAGTAGCTGACCCATTTTTGTTTAGGGCAATGTGTCTTTGGTTATAAAATCATCATTCTTTATAAGCCCCTTGCAGGAGAACAAATGGATGTATTTTTTACTCTGTGACATTTTTAAACTGATAGACACTATTTGCCCAGCGTTTTTTAATCTCAAATTCATAAAAATGAAGGTCTTTGGCCTAGAATTTCAATTTTTATACTCACAATTTCTCTCAACATGTTTCAACCTAACTTATATCAAAACATGCACATTAGCTTTAATCATTACCAAAGGTTTCCGTCTGATTTAATAGTGAGAGAGGATGTTGGTTTTCCTCATGATTTCTTAATTTCTCATAAACCAAATATCAAATTTACTAACTTTCATCCAAAATCAGTTACTTTGAAAACCTGTAGGAAACAAGACCTTGAAAGAATATGCTATCATAATTTCTGTCACTTTATCCAGTCTTGGTGCTATCTCTTGGTAATTGGAATTGTTACTGTACGTTAAGAGTAGCAACTTTGTGCAGTAAAATGGCACAGTATTGCTCAATCTCTCTGCTAGTTAGGAGTCCTCTGAATTTCTGCTGCATATTCTACTGAAGTTTTTTCTGTGTTTATTAGCACTAGTGAGTCAGTAGCGCTATGAGTGTATGAATATTTCTCTATTCCAAGTCATCAGAAAAATAATGCTCTTTCTCTTCTGAGGGCAGGATCTCTAACAGTGGACAGAATGTAAATCAGAAGTGAAAAGGATTTGATTCCCACTTGCCAAGGGGAGTTTCCCATCTGTTCTCACTGAAATGTGTGGGGATTTTTGCTATTGACTCTCTTGAGAAAAGGGTCAGACCTTAATTTGAGGGAGGGGAGAGCATTTATTGGTTTTGTGTTGTTATCTGAAATAAAAATGCTTCAGCTAAATAGGCTTGTTACCATCTGAAGAAACTGCTTAGTAACAAATATTCTCAGTTTTGCAAAGGTGTAAACCCCAAAAATTTGGTGGTCTTCACCACCACAGCAGCAAATCTACAAAGCTTAAGGAGGTGCTTCCATACCTCTTATACCCCATGGAAGCCAGGTCTGACTCATCAAGGCCTTTTCCATTGAATTGTATATCTTGCTAAGAAAAGAATATGCAAAAATTGTGCAGGTCATCAAGGTTGTTCCTACCACCAGCCTTGGGAATTCCCTGGCAAATGCCAACAAAACATAACCTTACTTTCATCTTTTGCCCATCAGTCTATGTGGACAAGGTGCTCTTGATACAGAGACTGCGTTGTGATCTGACCACTTGTACAATATTTTTTCCAGTAGCTTCTCTAGTTCAATCAGTCTGAGCAGTCACATATTTATGCTGAAGTGTTTCCTTTCTGTCCCTCAGAAACTGGGGACTCTTAATTCCAGTTTAGGGTGGGGCGGGCTGTGCGATAAACCAATTTTCTAGATTTTTACAGCTGCTGAGTACAAAATTGATACCAGTTGCCCTCCAGCTTGCTCCCAGAGCAAGATAATTGCAATAATTATTTTCAATGTGCAGTTTGTTACTTTTTCTTTCAAGTCAGTCTAGTCCCTCTCATTCCCTTTTTGTTTTACCTTTGCAGTGGGTAACATATGTAATGTTAAAGCTGTGTTTAACACCGGACTTTTGATGTTCAGGAAAATAAGCATTGGGCTCAATGTGTAAAACAAAAACATAAGGTAGCCCTAATAATTTAGTTTATGAACAATGGAAATTAAGAAATATTACAGGAAAATAAAAAAAGAGAAACCCTTTAAATCAATTATGAAGTATAGACCATATTCATACTATCCAACTCAGTTTAAGAGCTCACAAAGTAACTTTTCCATTTATTAGATAAATGTGCCTGCACAGAGTTCCCTACTCTGCCTAGTCCCAACAAACCTTCCTGAGTATAGGTAGCTGTCCTAGATAAGAGTTCTGTATAGGAGTATGCTGGTGTGGGAAATTATCAGCTGGTGTTAGAGCAGCCATGGTCTTCGCTGACTAACCAGAACTCCAGAGGGCACCTCTTCTGATTATCACACATATTTTCAGTTTCAGAGCCTCTGCTGGTCAGGACACACTAAAATGTTCATTTGTGTACAAGTATAACACAGATGTACATTTTTATCAGCCCACCTTTTTAAAAAGACTGTGTCCCATGAAATTGCTCAGCATTTGTAAGAACTTGAATGTCTAGTTCTCAGTAAACATGTCAGGTTGGTTATGATTAGTTTTAGTTTAGATCTCAGGAAAAAATTCTTCATGGAGAGGGTGGTGAGGCACTGGAACAGGTTGCCCAGAGAAGCTGTGGATGCCCCATCCCTGGGGGTCTTCAAGGCCAGGCTGGATGAGGCTTTGAGCAACCTGACCTAGTGGAAGGTGTCTCTGCCCATGGCAGGTGGGGGTGGAACTGGATGATCTTTAAGGGCCCTTCCAACCCAAACCGTTCTGTGTAATGTAACTCGAAGCTTAGCTGCTAACAGGGGATGTAAAGCTACATGAAATCTATTTTTATCACTATGTGAAGATTCATAGGGTCACTGCTTTCATATCACACTAATTACTGCCTTGACTTTTTAAAGAGCAGATAGTTTTCTCATGCTTTGGTCACTACTTTCTGAGATCAGCTATTGAAATTCAGTGGAATTGTGCCAGCTGAACCAGCTAAGGATGCCACCTTCTATTTGCTCTTACAGCTCCTGGAGGATGTGTGATTCAAATTCCGTTGGGATTGTTCTTTTATCTTTGCAGTCAAAAATGTCCCTATTTTTCTTTCACTTTTCCCAGAGCAATATAAGAGCTGTGTGCTAATGTGTGCTGCAAAGTTCCGTTTCAAAAAAATAGATTGTAACGTTCCCTTTGAATAACTTTGATTTATTTTAGCTACAGTTCCAACATCTTTAATTGTATTTTCTAGTAATGTTCATAGGAGTTTGTTTGCAAAGAAGTATGCTGGTATTGCAAACTATCTTGTAAATCTGAAGTATCTTGCGGATTTGTACAGAAGTAACCCAAATAACTAACAAGTTTTGAAAAAACAGCTATGGAGCTGTTTACCTATAGTATGTTAAATCTCACAGCAAGAACAGTGATTTGTAACACTGAACAGTCCCTCACATATACAGCCTGTAGATTGCTCGGAAAAAGCTATTAATTAGAGAAAGAATGTGTCTACACAAATATAGTTTGTAATCAATTAAAGATGTGAGGAGTTATATCTGTAAAGGACTCATTTGCTGTAACACAGGAGCAGCTGCGACAGAGACACTGAATGGATAAACACTTTGTCTACAAGTGGTTACTGAACACCACACGGTACCAAGAATAAAAATAGCCTAAGCAGAAGAATGGAGAACTTCAAATCTCTATCAAAGCCAAAACTCCCCAGAAGTGTGGAAGACAACAGAAGGAAATTCAGTAGGCCCTTTGCTCTCTGTTTGTGAGCAAGTGGTGCCAGTAGAAAAGAAGACATTGATAACGTAGCCCTGTTTATGACAGCGGCTGGTTCTGAAAAGCTTGTTGCAGTTAGTAGTTTTCTGTGAAGCAGAGCAGAGGCTGACTGTGAAGTGGTAGTACAGAAATGTGAGGAACCCTGAATTCCATGTAAAAATGAAACATACGTGTGAGAGTGGCTCAGAGTAAACAGAGCCTTGCAGTTTTGAGAGATAACTAAGAGGAGACTGGCTCCTAATATGAGCTGAAAAGAAAATTCATAGAAACTACTGGAAAATCTAGAGTGAAGCTGAACAAAGCTCTTACAAGGTGCTGGTTAATATATATTAGTAAGGATGGAACTCACTCATCACAGCCTACAGTGAGCTCCGCAGCTCTTTGACACAGCAACCCTGATTTTGTATGCAAAAATGTCATGAAAACCCCAACTCCTGAAGGTAAAAAAGGATGCAAGGCTGTATCTTGGATCAAAACAAGAACAACAGAGCAGCTTGCATACTTGGGACAACCACCACTTAAAAGGATGGTGTCCAGAAAAGGAAATATATACCCAAAAAGGCTATTGGTTGCACCATGTATTTAATTGATTGCAGATATCCCCAGAGTGTGGCCAGCACGGGCAAAGGATGACAAGTATGCCTCTAGCTCAGATGAACTCCACATAGCAGCAACAAAAAATGCTCTGCCAAAATATGAAGACTGTCAACCTGAAAGTAGATACGACAGCTATTATTTCAAAGCTGCACATTGACACATAAACCACTGTTCCCAGAAAGTCTATTAAAAGAGCTTAAAGAAAAGCCTCAAAAATAGAAGATAAACTGGTGCAGAGTGTTATTTACACATCAGCTAAAGAAATATTTGAGTTAGAACCACGGTTAAACAGTTACAAGGGTATGAATTCTACTTCTTGAGTTAGAAGGATGCCAGTTCTTTTATCTTATTCAGGGGTAGGATCCTGAAGTGATAGAAACCAAAATAAATAAGGATATCTTTAGAACATCTCAGACTGGGGTGCTTTTGCTCCTGCTGGACTACTACAGGGCTGACAGTGCCCTCCCACTTCCATAGCAGTGCTGCATATGTTATCCAGCTGCACTTTGAGACTGTCACACCAGAGGGATGCCTGTGGTACGATATGTCACTATCAAGTTACTTGCTGCTTCTTGATGTTAGTATTCATGTATCACAGGAGACATACAAGTTCAGGTGTCAGTAACATTGTGGACTAACTGGACATTTTTGTTAAGATAGGTTAGCAGACAGGCTGGAAGTTCCTGGGGTCCCGTGTTACATGAACGCTGCTCACTTGTCATTCACAGGCTCCTCTGGGAAATAACTACGTGGTATCTGGGCTGTTCAGAACCATGTGCTCAGCACTGCCTGGGCAGTACCTAGTGCACAGGGGGAACAGGGAACGAAACAGTCATTGCCAAGGTCTGGGTTACAGAGTGGTGACTGAACAGTGCAGTGAGCTTGAACTCATATAATTAACTGTTTCTGTTCTTCTGCAGTGCCCCACTTGGTATTTTCCTGTAGCCAAGGTTGGGGTTTTAGAAACCAGGTCTCTTATGCAATAAAGCAGAGCAGTGACTAAAGTTAGGCTTGCCTGACTTGGGCAGTAAAGCTAACTGGAGAAGTCCACCTTTTTCTTTTTGTCTCCAGCATGAAATACTGTAGTGAAAATACATTAGGAATTTTGTGGCTTCATCAACAACTGGAAAGTGGAAGAACAACTTTTTTATTTCAGTTATAAGTTTTGGTGTGCCACTTTTTTGAAAAAGTTCTTTTTGGCTACAAAAGAAACTGCAAGAAAAATCATTAGCAGAGTTTTCCACCTAGCTCAAATGTCATTCTTCAAGCAGTTCTACACTTTTCAGCTTTCTTCTGATGGTGGTGTTAGACTAGGCAATTTGTAAAATTTGGTAGCTGTTATCATTTCTGATAGGAATTGTACATTGTATTTGTCCAACAAATCCATTTCTTTTTCTAATTAGGATTGATGTACAAGTTGCACTCTGGTGTTGAATCAGTCTCCAGCCGGCTCTGAACTTTTTGCAGTTGATTACATGATTGCAGTTCTTTGACTGGGTCCTCCAGCATAACTTGCCTGCTTTAGAGAGCACCAGTGGTTGGTTAGAACAGAGCAGACACCTGAGTGGATGCTTAGTAAAAATTACATCTAATGTAACAGAACTAATCAATGTATTTCTTTAAAATAAATGTTCTCTGGAAGGTGCTGTTCAGCGGAGTTCAGTTGATATAATGCTCTGGATAGCATAAAGGCCTATAAGAAATGGCTGGGAAGAGCATGCACTTGCATGAGGTAACTTTCAGTTACATCCAAGCACAGCCTCTCAGTTTATAGCCACAAAAATAAAAAAGCCACATCCCAGGGCTTAATTTTACATCGCTGCCAAATGTGCAGGGTAGGACTTGTTGAGCTTGTTGGGCTATATGTTACCTGGGAGCTTATCGAACCTGTATTCTGTCAGCCACTCTGGCTGCTGCTTGGTTTCCAGATCAATGTGAAGATGTTTTGAAGAGTAGAAGGCAAATGACCTGTGCTGTAGCTGTCTAAGGAAGCCTCTCTATTAACAATAAACTGATTGCAGCTGCACCAGGGAGGAGCTAAAGTCCCATCGCTCTGAGGGAAGAGGTAGCTGTCAGATTGCTCACACTGGGGACCCCAGATTTTTTGAAGTTTTTTCTTCCCTGGATTGGTAGTATCCTTTAGCTTTCTCTGTGAAGTTCCACCTAATTTTGCTACAGAGAGGAGAAAGGTGCAGTAAGGTGTCTGTTGGCACTGAGAAAGGTGGGAAGAGTGGCTAGCACCAAATACAGTGGCTACTGTGCCCAGATACTGATTTTGCTTCAGAAGGAGTGTGAACAAAAGCGATTATTTTATATTGCTAGCAATTTTTCCTGCATAAAAGAGAGGTTATACTTCACTCAAAAAAGCAAAGATTTGGGTATATTAATTTAGTAACATGACTGAATGTTAGGATCAGGTATTTAATCACACAGGAATTGCTGCATACCTCATTGACTATGAAAACGCTCCCTGCTTGCTTTTTGGAGTGTGCCACATATTGCAAAGCATATATTATCCTGTAAATATTAATGGTAAGTAATTTAAGATCAGTAGTTGACTTCTTTTCAGAAGAACTCAGATGTGATGGTTACATTTCTGCCTTATTGGACCTGTTCTTCTGGGACTATTTAGTCAATCCTGACTTGCTAGATTAGAAACCTCTTGACCAAATATAGTTCACTTTGTTCATTTTGGTTTACCCTCATAGAAGCCATTAATTGCCTAATGAGCCCAATGGACAATTAATGGTTTCTGTGGATAGTACATCAAACTGGTTATATATGAAACTTCTAAGTGGAGCACAGTATAAAGGATACACACAGGAGTTAGAAGTTCTGGTTTCTATATTCAGCTTTTCCACTGAATTGAAGTACCTGTAAGAGTTATGACCCTAAAGCCCAGGGCTGCAGAGCATGAGCCCCCAACATGGACACCCTGAAGAGCTGTCTACAGCATTTTGATAGGATAGATAAAGGCAAAGTCTGAAATACCAAGACTTTTGGGGTAATAAGTGGTTTATTTTGTACTTTATGGAAATTTCTTATATCCCTTAGGTTTCAAGAGGTCAGACAACTACAGCCTTGAACACAAGGAGCTAAAGGAAAGCACTTTTGGTAGCATTAGGTTTGGAGGTAATGTAAGAGCTGAGACACAGCACCTCTTCATGTGTAATGGTCCTGTGGTCCAGGATTTATGCCAACAGTGGAAGAGCCAGCTGCCAGTAGGCATGTACTGCTTCCCCAGGAGCATGCCCAAACCACTAGTTTGGGAGTTGTAGGCCATGCATGAACATTTCATGGAGTGGGACTAGAAAGTGGGATGCCTCCACTACAAGCTCACTGACTGAAGCAGGCTGCCAAACCATGCTTCTCCCCTTCTTCCTTTTCAATCCCATGAGTCTTAAGATGTTCAGTACAGGGCCACCCCAGCTTTGGCAAGAGAGAGATATTGCTACTCAACTGAACTTGTAGCGTGCTTTTGCAGGGAGATGATGCTGGGTCTTTGGCTTTCTCAAGCCAAGGAGAGAGCTGCATCCAGAGCTTCCCCTTCCTCCCTGAACTTTCAGAATATCAGCAGTCAGTATGTTGAAGAATAACAGAGGAGCCATGCCATTTTGACTATTTTGCTGCTAGGCCCACCCTGGGAACATTTTCCCACCATAACAAATTTGTCAGGGATGTGGAGGAGAGAAGGAGTAACCATGGGTCTTTGCTGGGACTTGGACCAGAAGAAGGTACTGTGCCAAGAACAGCAGTCTCACAGGGGCTGCTTGAGGGGCCTTGAGCACACTTAAGGGAAAAAAAAACAGTTTGGGGATTCACAGCATTAGATAGCAGCTGAGCAAGAGTGTTTAGGACACTGCTTTTCAGTCACACTTGCAATACTTAAGTCCCTTTCTGGATGCAGATCTTAATCTTGGTTACCCATTTTTGCCATCTGTTGGATTGGAATAATAATTACTTTATATGTAGGCTTTATATGAAGCGATCTATGGAGTTTGATTTGTAATGTTTCAACTTAATTCATTCAGAAGGAACGATATACACACAATATACGTTATTTCTGATGTAAAATTAGCAGTGGATGTTTCATTACAAACAAAATAGTTGCAAATACATTACCCTTCTTTTTAACAGCCAATATTTCAATTAACATTAGCCTAATTCTTCGTTCTACTTCTTTTATACTTTTATCAACGGCTACTTGTTTGTCACAAACAAAAGGTCTGATTTTTTTTTTTTTCCTCTCCATCAGGTTCCACTGCACACATATTGTTATGCTTCCACCAAAATATGTAGATGTAAGTGATGCTAAGACCAGAGAACACGGTGAGGAATAAAACAAAGTATTAAAAAATAAATCCATTCATTCAGAGGTGAATAAGTAATTTATTGCTTTCAAGTACTGAATGTCACAAAATTCCAGAATCATAGAGAATGTCACAAAATCCTGTAATCATAGAACATCTCCGTTGTTTATGGTTGAATAACTTTTTTTTTTAATTAAGATATTTATCTGCAATAGTATAGACTGATCTTACAGAAATTTATGTATGGAAATAACCTTGCACACAAATAATCTTGTTTAGTTCAAAAAGAACCAGTTAATTCATAATGTTACACTGGTGCATATTTTGAAGGAGAATATTTTCACTTGTATGTGGAACGTGTTGTCCTTTGTTAAAAGAAGAAAATACGTGCACATACGTATATGAAAAGAGATAAGGAAAATACGCAGGCTGAAAGCAAAATCCCTGGTTGCCCTTTAGTTTACTAAAATAATGTTTGTTTAATACATGTTAAATAAAAAAGCCAAACCATGTTATCTTACAGTTGGCTATTTTCCTAATGAGGCTCAGTTTTGTCCTCCTCTGCTTTTAATTCTGAGTTTGACAACCTGAAAAACATATCTTCTCTATGAGAATATCTATGAGATAAATATTGTCTTTGTTTATTAAAGGATAAATGTACTTCCAATACAGAAGGTGTGATAAGTAGGACTACTGCTAACTTCTTTTCTTGGCTGCCATCCCATCACATGAGTTACAGTTAGTCAAGATTTTGTCCTTATTACATGCCTGAGGTCAGTATCCTGGAGATTCAGTGGTTACTAATGGTTACTCAGCTAGAGATACGATGGAAGAGGTAAGGCAGAAAAAGAAAAGTAAAAACCACATATGCATAAAGTGTGTTTTTCTAAGTCCTGCT
>NW_010226402.1:216669-224772 GCF_000690775.1 Eurypyga helias
CCTCCAAATATCCGTCTTTGGGGGCCTGCATAATACCCTTTTTTATGGTCTCAAAAAAGAGAGTGATGGTAACCCCCTTTTTGTGTAGTCTTAAAAAAAACTGTGGCAACAATGCAGGAAAAAAACTAAGATCTCAGTTGGATCCAGTATTTCTGTAATAACGTGCTGGGGCAGTATACTGTAAGTGCTCCCCACCTCTGTCCCCCAACATCCAGCTGTATGACCCACGCTGTAAACGAGAGTATTAAAGGATGTAGCCAATATAAAGATAGATTCCAGATATAGCTAAATTCAACAATTAGCCTAATCATATAAGATTAATTTTTCTGTAATTCATGTAATTGTCTCTTTTCCAAAAGTCTGCTCATGCATCTGTCTGGAATTCAGATCATATTGTCATTTCGTGTCACTCTTGTTTGATCTAATACCCGAAAGTTTTATTCATGGTTAAAGGCCTAAGTGAAACGGCCACTTAACCAAATGCCTACATTTCAGCAGCTTCACCAAATGACCAGTTTGACAGAACGACTGTGATAAGAATTAGAACTAGTGCAGCTCTCTTATTAATCATTGCTCACCGACAATTAACAGCAGCCAAATTGTACCTGAGTGTAGTTAAGGTGTCCAGGGGGGTTGTGTGTCACAGGAGGAGGGGATGAAGAGGAGAGATGGCTGTTCTTTTTTGGGGGACACACACATTGTGCCCATTGAAATAGATCACAAAAGTACCATTTTGTCAAAGCTGCATCGTGTATGTTGCTGTGCAATTAAATACTGGATCTTGCTATTTGAAAAGAATATATACATCTCTATTTAGGGTACTGAAATGAATAATCCTTGTTACTGAAAGTTATGTGGGAGTAAAATAGTCCTTGGGACTGGAATTCAGTTGGCAGCTTAGCTCTCTGCTGCACAGTTTTGCGGCTAATCAGGGCACGCAGAAAGGCTTTCCAGCTGCTCTGTGCTTTCCCTGGGGAGGGATTTTATTGAGTGCTTGTGTGTATATGTGCGGCAGCACCTCCTTCAAGCAATGTATGCAATGACCAGGGAAGCTTATTGGTGGGTCTGGTTTGTTGATGGGTTTTTGTTTGGTTTATTTGAGGGTTTTGTTTGTGTATTTGGTATTTTCTTTGTATCCCAGAGGAAATAGCTGGGGAAAAGATTTTGGAGTAGATCTGCAGGCCTCTTATGCCATTTTATTTCAGCTCTTTGTTATGTTTGAGTTAATTTGTCCCATGTTTAAAAAATGTGGACTCCCAAAGAATGTAGATGTGCATGAGAAACATTAAAAATAAACAAATATTCCAATAATACCACCCAAATTGTCCTAATGTTGTTGGATAAAATAAACTAATGTGGGTATTTTCAGTGTGATGAACCAACTTGGGAACATATTCCTAAAAGGAGCTCATTCAGCATTGGCTGTGACTGACTTTGTTACTTGAAATCAATGAAAATGCATTTGCAAGTAAGGATTACTCATAGACGAATGGTCTTCAGTGCTGAACTTGAACCAGCAGCCAACAGAATGAGACAGAAGCTCTGCATAGTTGGGTTTGTATTTGCGAGGGAAAAGATGGAAACTTATTTATGTCTATCAATGTTAACCTAAAAGTGTAGGTTTTTAGTTAAGTTCTCTAAAAGCAATTGTGTAAAATCTGCATCTTTAATATGGTTATAATTTGCTAGATTACTTCTTCTCCCATGGCTATGTTTGAGTTCAAGGCTTCAAAATTTTGCAAGAACAATTCATTTTTCATATGATTAACAGCCAAAAGGAGTAGACAGGCAAAATGATATCCTCTTTTTTTTTAGCATTTTTAAATAATTAGTCGTCTTGATTTTAGTGTAAAATACATTTTCTCAATTTTGTTGTAAAGGCACGATATATTTAAAAAAACCCCACAAGTATAGCTTAGGTCAAAACCAATCTGCCTATTTCTTGTGTTTTTTTTGCTCTTGCTTATTAGAGTATTTCTTTACCCTACACCAGTGAAAAAGAATTAATCACCTTTTTATGCTGAAAGCTACATTTTACTATATTAACTTCTGTTGAGGGCAGATCCTCATCTGCAGTGAGATGATCTCCAATTACATTAGTAAACTTGTCTCTAAGTAGAGCACTGAAGATCCAGTCCTGCTTTTTCAAGGCCATATAACTGAAAGTTTTTATGATATAAATACAATTCACAGATTGTCTTTTAATTTGTTGATAATTCTGCCACTGTAGCTGTTGCTGTCTTAGTTACTCCCTCATATATACCAGCTTTCTAAAAATTGCTGCTGTTTTACCTTTTTTTTGTCTTTTCCCCTGGGTTGATCTCACTTCTTACTATATGCCAAAAGCTGGCTTTGGATGTTCATGGACACCCTTTGATAGTAGCTTCTCAAATAGTTCCTGTAAATCTTGTGGTAAAAAATCCATATTTCTTAGCAGCAGAAACTTTGCTTCATTTCCATGGACAGTTTTTTGCACACAGATTGGGTTGTTTGCAAACATTGATACCATCTAACAAAAGACATTCCTAAGATGCCAAAGTTGATTTCTTAGTAAGTCATTATCATGGTTGTGTTTACAGGGAGGAGTAGGATTCCACCATCCCAAATCCAGTGTCAGTGTAAAATCAATGCATACAGTTTCAGTGAAGAGCCTGAAATACACTGCATGGACTTATTCTGCCTATGTGTTTATATTAAGCATAATTGTGATTTTCCATGTTGATATGAGATACAGCATTCAGTCTGTAGAAGACACTGGGAGAGTAAAACAGGACCCCAAAATACAAGGCAGCACAGAGTGCCAGGAGAAAAATGCACTCTGAGGCGGTAGTGCAAGACATGGGTATGCGAGAGGATGTATTTCCTTACCAGAGGGGTTAAATAAACATCTGTAGACTGTCAGCTGGATACAGAGGAGTAAAGAGCGATCTATTTAATTTATCCTACTGCAAATAGATTAAGTGCAGCTTGCTTTTATTCCGTTGGCTACATCTATGCAATCCATGTCTTCGCAGTTGATTATCTTTTTTGGATTTTATAAGTGTAAGTAACCTGATTTTAACTTTCACCTAACTTCTATGAAGAATTATTTCGAGGTCACTAGATATCACCAAAACGTGCTGTGGCTGTACTTACAGGCAGAGCTCTGAACTACCCCTACAAGCACCTAGCAGTTGTCTAATTTTCTCCATAACACGTAAAGGCAAGAGGATATATGCCCATGTAAGATGCAGTAGTTACGTTGAGAGTTAGTAACGCAGTGATCTAAGGAGAAAAAAAGTTTTTCTGTGAGCAGAACAACTCTGGCATGTGACAATTAATGGAGAGCATGCCTGAACCTGCAGAGTCCCAGCTGAGTTGGTAGCCACCATTCAGAGCACATCAATAATACGTCAGCGCTTAGTATTGATCAGAGAGCAAGTCACCATCTGAAGAAGGAAGGTCTGCATACCTGCTATTATCAGCTCAGACTGGAAACATGTAGATGTGGAGAGACAGTAAAATTATTTTTCCTCACCTTGGTTTCATGTTATAAATATAAGACTTAGAAACAAAATCAGCTTATAAACTCCTTTGTCATTATATCCTTCCCATTTCCCTTCCAGCCCTGCTAGTGCATTTGCAGGCAGGTGAGCTCTTTGAAACGATCCTCCCACATAAGAAACTATGGGAGCTATGAAATATTACTGCAGTCCAGTTATCTCTGAAATGCTGATTTGCCTGGCTAACATAGAGCTGAAATACAGTTATTCCCTTTGACATGAAGTCAGTTGTGAATTTACCAGATGAACTTGCTTGACAAATGGCTATCACCCACTCAATCCATCACTTCAGTGAAGCTGGGCTGCCTCGTACTTTTTCTTTCCTGTGCTTTTATCTTTTGTTCTGTGTCTCAAAAAGATCAAGGGGTAAAATCCAACTCAGTATTCCGAAGTATGTGATTTGAAGCACCAAACAAGTAACAAAGAGATCTTTTAAAATTGCATATTATACAGTAATCATGTACTTCAGAATTCCTTCCTTTTTAATATAGAAAAATCAGCTAGAATTCTTCATTAATATTTTAATTGGCATGTCTTGAGTTCCCAACTATCCACATGGTATTTTACACTTGTACTGTAGCTGGTGGGAGCTGGTTTATTTTTCTTTGTGCTAATCCAAGGATCTCACTTCCTATGGCAGGAAAGCTACAGATGACGGTTGCACTGAATGGGTGAAAGGAACAAAAAGAAAGGTAAAATATATATGGAACAATTTTCCTAAAAACTAGACAAAAATATATATTAATCTCTAATATCTATTATATCTGGTAGGTTCAAGTAGCTAATAAACATCTTGTGTTGATGATCAACTCAGCCTTGTCTTATCTAAGCAGCCAATAGTGGAAAGGTGCTATATTAAAGAATTAATATATAAGAAGCAATTTTTCTGTTCAGAATCTGGTCTGAGAAGAGGGAGGGGGTGCTCAGCAGATATGCATCATCTTGGAAAATTAGGTGGCAGAGCAAGCTATAGATTTCCTAACCTATGCATGTGCTGCTTTCACATAAGCTCCGGGGATAGTCATGAGAACCACCACCCCACTGGCTTCTCCTGCGAGGCACTGGCACATCACAGGTCTGTGGTCAAAGCAAGGCTAGAAAGGGGCTGCAGAGGGAACACCTGGGCTGGCAGAAGACTTCTCCCTGCGGGCTTTGGCACATGGGGAGAACAGGGTGCCCTCAGAAGGGCTTAGCAGATGGGAGGGCCAGGACTTGGAGGCAGAGGAAGCCCAGACCTACAGCTGGTGTGAGCCTGGAAATGGGCTGCCAGAGGAGAGGGCAGGCTGCCAAAATGCTCTGCTTGTCTGAAGCAGGGTTCGATCGGAAGCCCAGGGCTGCAGGTCCCATGGAGCTGCTTTCAAGAGTCCCCCTCCCGTCCACTTCCCAGACTGGGTGTGCTGGTACCCTGTGCCTGGGGTTTCACCGCCAGCAGTCCCTGCCGATGGCACAAGGAGGAGGCACTGCTCCTCATGTGGCTTCCCCACTGTTTCCTCAGGAATTGTGGGGATTGCTTTAGAAAGTGTGTGATCTTTGTCACAGCGTGGTTTTGCTGTTGTCAGCGGCATTGCAGTTGTTTTTTAATTTGTTTCTTAGGAGAATAAGTCTTATAGGAGAGTGGAGTTTGACTGGATGTCTTTTTGGGTTTGGCTTTTTTTTTTTTTTTTTTGAGCCCAGTGGCAGATTTCTGCCAAATGTGACAGAGGGCTAAAGCTCTCCCAGATAATTAAATAACAAATGTCATGAAAATAGACAAATGGGTAGAGGAGACAGATGCTGTAAATGCCCTGACTGTGGGAAAAGCTGCAGAGTGGTCTCTCACATCATTAGGCACTAGAACAGCCACATAGGAAAAGGGTCCCTCTAAATGCCCCAAACACAGAGTTAGCTTCAGCTGGGTTTCTGTTTCTTGCATGCCAAAGCCAACCACTTATAAGACAAAGCTCCACAGAAAGCAGGATTAATTCCTTCTGTGCCTAAATAACTTGGTTTTCTGATTTGAGCCCCCTCAAAAAGTTCTTTGGATTCAACTTCTGACATTTTTCAGAAAGATATTATCTTCCTGTAAACAGGTCTGCTGAGGTGCATATGATTTAAACAAAAAAAAAGCCAGTTCCCTTATTCTCCTGACAACCACCTTACCTGTGGTAAGGTCTGCACTTTAAAGGCTTAGAATAATGGGCACAGCTAAGGCTACGTTGTGTTATACCAACAAAGCTGTACATGTCAGGAGAAATGGATCAAAAATGTGGGCAGGGCTGCATATACTTGCAGCATGCAGGATTCAAGGAGAGCAGAGCCCAGTTAAGGAATTGGCAGAATCGGCTCAGACCATGGCATAGCGATGCCCTCGCCATAATGGAGATGCAACAGTTCCCCCAGCCAAAATGGCTGAAGCTAGCAAGATCAAGAGCTCCAAACACTTCCAGTTAACCACATTGTTAAATACTTGACTGTTGTGGCATCCTGGAATAACACGGAATGAGATATACATGGGGACAGTAAGGCGGGTAAGTCCTACAATGGCCAAACATTCCAGCTGTGCATGGCTGTGTCCAGGGCACAACTAGGGACCAGTGCCAGATAGTCCTGGTTAGTTTTAGGAATACAGTGAATTCCAGCTTTGGACAAATTACCTGAAAATTTAGAAGATGCCAGGAAGGTAATTTGCAAACTAATTTCTGGGGTTCTGAAGCTGATCACCCTTGCTCCTAGCTTTCTCCTATGCTGAAAACTCATGATGGGTTTTATGGGGCTTTAGTCACAGTCCAGAGGAGTGGAGGTTAGAAAATAGACACCTCTTGGCTTTCTAGCCCGTAATTTGGGGAGTAGTTTAAATATGTGGCTCAGCCCAAAGTTCAAGGGAGGGAGTAGAGTCAAACTTCCTTCTGTAGCCCAGCTCTATTTAAAGATACATTTTTTTTAAAATAAAAGCCTTTTCTGGATAGCCTGTGCAGAATTTATTACTAAGCAGATGCTCAGTTATCTTTATAGTATCAACCACTTCTTTAATATTCCATCCTGTTTCCAATATTTCTGCTACCATCAAAAGAGAAAGTAAGATAATAGACTTCTCCTTTAAGTCTCTGTTTTAACTCAGCGCTGGTTGTGCACTCCTTTGGGTGATTTCAGGTTACCTGCCATCTGTGGCATGACAGGGAGACTGACTATGGGTAAAGCACCATAGTATTTTAGCACATGTTCAGTACCAACAAGCCAGCATAAGCGAGTGGAGAAAACAGAAGCCTAATCATTACTCCATGTTCCTGGTGCATAAAGAGAGATACTGTCCACCCCCACAGTGATCGATGCCAAGTCTTTTGCAAACTTAGGGCTTTAGTTCAGCTTTTCTGATTTACACTTGTGCATTCTTCCAGGCTCCCACCTTTGCGGAGACATAATGAACTGACTGACCAGAAGCTATTCTGCCACAGTGCACAAAAAAGAGACCTAAAGCTGAGCTATAGCTGCTGAGGAAGATCCTCTCATTTGGAGAGGCTAAGAGCACAGCCTTTTCCTATCTTCACGGGCTTCATGAGATAACTTGGTGGCTTAGGCTTGATAAGATTTCACCAGCCTGTGCACAGTCACACAGAGCTGCCCACCTCTTTACCCCTGTTCCCCTGACTTGCCCACTATTACCAATGTTTGAAGAGCTGCTGCATCTCTGTCCTCTCTCTCTCTCTGTGTGCTCCATAATCTGAGCAGATCGAATGAGCTCTGCAACACAGCTATGGTGACATCATTTCTTTAAAAAGGTGCCAATATGAGATGCTCAGGAAATTCAAGAACGTGTATCTACCGTCCTTGTTAAAAATAGATCACTTAAAATATTGTGTTGGGTTGTAATCAAGAGTAGTACACGTCTCAGCCATGGGCAGATAGCGGAGAAGTTTCTGAAGAAGATAATTCACCCACTGCAGACACATTGATTAAGAAAATGCTTTTCACTTAAAAAAAAAAAAAAAGAAGAAACACAAAACACTGGAGGGTGGATATCTTAACATGCTAATTGTGAATTTTACATCAGAATTACCTAATGACTTACAGCATGGGTAGGAACTATTGATTTCAAGGGTCAAATCACCTAGTAATATGAATAAAGGAATATTTTAGAGGAAGTCTGTGTAAAACTACTTATAGGCTAATACATCTAAAATTGTCACAATGCTATGCTTCCGCTCCTCTTTGGCAATTCTTATAATTCTAGTTATGTTATAAATTAGAGCATCATCGATTCCCCCAGAAGCTCAAAAGTAGTTGAGAACTTGTGTTTCTGTGAGAGCTTGCTGTAGGAGACAGGCTATTCAGGCTCATCCTTTGGTGCGGCAAGCATGGAATCTGTACTGTTTAAGTTAATGCAGATAATGTTTAAAAGAACCAGTTTTTAGTAAGTCTGTGTCAATTTGTCCCATTTTATCTGGAAAAAAAAGTGAAGACAGGCTTTTTATAACTTCCAGGGTAATCAGGATAGAAAATGAAATAAAACAGCCGTACTGAAGGTTAAGGTCTGGTGCGTTAGGAGACTAAAGAACCTAATGAGGTGGGCCACTGCCAACCTCAT
>NW_010226403.1:0-16999 GCF_000690775.1 Eurypyga helias
GCCCCAACCCAGGCACAGGACCTTGTCCTTGGCCATGTTGAACTCCAAGCAATTGGCATGTTCCCACCTCTCCAGCCTGTCCAGGTCCCTCTGGATGCCCCCCCTTCTCTCCAGGTGTCACCGCACCACACAGCTCAGTGTCATTGGCAAATTGCTGAGGGTGCCCTCAGTCCCACCAGCCATGTCTCCTACAAAGATGTTAAACAGCCCTGGTCCCAGTCCCAACCCCAGAGGAATTTTTGTGAAGAACTGCAGAGTTGGTTTTATATTGACCGAGCTTTTTTCCTGACATCGTTATGGACCGCTGAAGGACTGAACTTGTCCCTGCGCAGGTACCTCTATAAATAATTAGAGATATAATATTTCCCCAGCTGTACACTGCCAGATGGCTCTGCTTTTTTAAGCTTAAAGTAACTTCCTTCCTTTGCAGGGAGAAAAGCCAACTCTGTCAAGTCCTATAAACTCATCCTTTCAGGAGCAGACACGTCCTGGAGACCTGACTCTGAACCTGGCGAAGAAGAAACTTCTCAGGGATGGGGCAACCAGCCGGTGAGCCCTGAGAGGGGTCAGGCAAGTGCGTGGGAAGGTGCCCGCTCCATTTGCAGGTGACGGTGGTGATGGCTGGCTGCAGAGACCACAACTACCCTGCAGATCAGGATCTGGCCTTTCGTTAGGGTTTTAAGAGAAAAATAACATTAATAAGTGTGGTAATAGTGGCAATAATCCTCACAGAGCACAGGTTTAGTGTTGAGCAGGTAAATGCTTTGAGGAGAGGTTTCCTATGTGCACTGGCCTGTTTGTGCTTCCCATTGATGGCTGTTCAGTAAATAGTTTACATCTCCAAACTATTCTGCTCTGTGTTCAGACCTTCTGAGGGTATTCAACTTATTAATTGACAGGACAAGGGGTAACGGGATGAAAATGAAAGTAGGGAGATTTAGATTGGGTACCTAAATCTTCCCAGAGAGGGTGGGGAGGCACTGGGACAGGTTGCCCAGAGAAGCTGTGGATGCCCCATCCCCGGAAGTGTCCAAGGCCAGGCTGGATGAGGCTTGGAGCAACCTGGGCCATGGCAGGGAGTGGGACTGGGTGGGCTTTAAGGTCCCACCCAAACCATCCCATGATTCTATGAAAATCTGTGTTGGGGGCTTAGGGTGTGGGAGGCAGCATCCTTTTCTTTGGTATTTGCAACCTCAAAGCAGTGACAAGTTTGGTTTCTGTCCGTATGGGCCATGGGCTTATAATAAGAACTTAGGCATCTAAGAGTCACTAAAGCATACAGTCACAACAGCCCCAGCCATCAGCAGAGACAAAACAAAGCTAAGCACAGCCATAGATAAGTAACCAACTCTTGATTATCCTGAAATCAATAGCAAGAGCATTACAGGATCAAACAGCCCGGCCTGGGGACATGGCTTTGCCAGCCAGCCACCCCCAAGAGCTGTTTTCCAATGGAAATCACTCTGTCAGGTCCTGGCCTTTAAAATCAGATTTCTCTTATTGGCTTCTTGGAGCTATTTTAATTCATGGGGAAGACCTCAAATGGAGCTGATTGTCATTTGGGACTGCTGGCTCTGAAATTTCAGGATGGGGAGTGATGGCTGAGCACTGTGGGGTCTGGTTGGCTTCCCCATGCTGAGGCCAAGTGCTGTGAACAGGAGTGAGAGAGGAAACCTTCTCCAAGTCTTTGATGGAGAGACGGTAGGCAATTTCTGCAGAAATCCCACTGGAGGACAAAAGAATATCTTTCTTTGGGGAAAACATTCGTGAGGGACAATTTCCTATTAGTACTGAATACCATGTCCAAAAAAAGTTAGTGTAAACAATAATTTCAACCCTGCATAGCGTGTCACGTAGCAGGAAGAGGTGCTGGTGTTCCTCCCATCTGATAACTCAGCTGCTTTGCTCCCCACGCTTTACACCTGCAAAACCCCTCCTGGATCCTGGTTTGGGATGCCAGCCTCTGCCCACAGCGGAGGGCTGTCCCCTCTGCCCCCCCATTCCTTTGGCTGCAGCATCCATCCCCGGAGCTCACTGGCCCAGGGCATTGCACGAAGGTTCAGAGGAGGTTAAACAAAGTCGAGGAGGGTGGATGAGGTTGTACCCCACGGCTCAGCCACCACGACGCAGCAATGAGGGGCTGAACCAGAGCTCCCCACACCCCTGCGGTGCTGCTCCACCCTGAAGAAACCCACACCATGAGGGCAAATTTCTCCACTACCCAGAGACGTAGAACTAGACAGGAGGAGAGAGCTCAGGGAGCAGCCATAAATTTAGTAAAAGCTTGATAAATGGTCCCACTACCTTAATTATCCCAGGAGCACTGATTTAGTGCCTACGAGGGAAGCGTTTCTGGGTTTAGGCAATGACTGCTTGTGCCTCCCAAATTACCCATTATAAATTAATAAAGGCGATGGAAGTTAAATGATAATCATCCCTGATTTATATCTTTTCTTCCAGATAAGAAAACAATATTAGTAGGAATATATATATATACACACAGTATATGTATGAAGAAACCAATTTTCAAATAGTTCCCCCACCAGTACCACCTAAACTGCATTTTCTTGCAAGGCCTAAGCATGGGTCTGAGGACCAGGCTGAGAGTTTGGGGGTTCAGCATCCCCAGTGAGGAAAAGCACGTTACTGCAATAGCTGTCGTCGCTCCCCCTCTCCACACCCCGGAGGGACGGTGGTACCAGTGGCGCGCAAAGCAGGGCGGCTCTTTGCTGGCCACCCTCCATTTCAAATCTGCATTAACAAATTATGGGAATACAGAGATGATCAGTTCATCAGCTGAACCAATGTAGGAAAAAATATTCCCACGTTTTATAGGAAAATGCCTTAGAAATGAAAACCGACACTTTCACTCCTTTTCCTTTCCCATTTTGTAGGAAGAAGTCTTACAGACTTACAGCCAAGCATATTTTCTAAGAATAAACGTTACCTCTTGCTTTTTAAATCAGAAATTAAAGTCTTGTCAGCCCTGGGAGACTGGGAAGGAAAGTTATATTATAACATGACAGGAGACTGAAGGCTGGGAAAAGAAGGAGGTTTAGTCAGATGGTTTTAAAATGCCGCTTGAAGTAATGAAAATCTCTTACCAACACCGGGCGTCTCCTAAAAATTCAGCATCCCAGTTCCTTAGGCTAAGGCATTACAGCCAGCAGCAGGGATGTGTTTGTTAGATCCCAACCCGTCTGCGGGTAAAACGAGGAAAAGCCAGGAATGACATTTTTGTGTCCTTTCAACACTTAAGTTTACTTTTTCCATGACACCAGGACACATGAGAGAGCTCAGTCACAAAATACCCCTTTTATTACTAACAGTGACCCAGTCCTGCTGCTTGACGTAGTTTTCTCTTGATTCCTGTGGGCCGTGACCCACAGCCTTTGCTCTCCCACCAACACTCAGCCCCCCGAAAGGTTCCGCAGCCCCCCGTTCGCTATCGCCGTGCTGCGAAGGTACGCGCGTAGCAGATGGAGGGTTCTGCTCCGACGCCGCGTCCTACCTGTCACCGGTCCAACAGTTTAAAGGCATTAAATTACTCCATCTGCTCCTGCAGCTTGTGCCGAGCCTGTGCTTTATAGACTAACGGGGATTATTATAATTTTTTTTTTTTTTTAATAAATGAATGAAAAGTTGCTTTGTAAATTCGAGGCCAGAGCTGACTCATAATCTCTGCTGACAAATTTCTGTCAATATTTACTGGCATATCCAGAGATCTGTAATGTTTAAAGTATCAGTTTTTATGAGAAAGCTGCTTTCAGGAAGCGTCTGGAAAAGTGTAACGCACTTTCTCACATTCTCTCATTCATTTCTGCCTTATCCTGATAATATAAACGTGGGACATACACGCCAGTAAAAAGGAGAAGTAAGAGGTGCTGGAGTTTCAGCTACTAAAAATCTTTCTATGTCTGTAAACACACAAGTAGGGCAATTTCTAAGGGGGCGATTCCGGTCAACCTTTTCTGCTGCAAAACGCATCTTTTCTTAACAGCGTGAAAAAAGGAACCCTTTGGTTTCTGCAGGTCTCGTTGGCACCGCACCTTCCTGCTTCGCAACCCATGTTTCCCTTGGCAAGCCCATAAAACCCAGCATTTTCAGCGAGGTTTCCACCTGCCCTCTGTGGTTTGCGAGCAGGAGTGAGGTACGGGATGCAAACGCGTGAGATTTCCCTGGATTTGCTGCCGTCAAATACTCCAGAATTTAGCATACATTAACAGCATGAGCTTTAAATCAAAAGAGCATTTCTTAATGCATTATTTATAATGAATCAATTATTAATAGAGATAGCTTTTTTCTCCCCTAATAAATTATTATAAACTCTGCTATAACACGCTGTACCAATATGTACTATATAAATAACGTTACGTGTTTCAGTTTGCGAGGACTTTTAAGCAGCTCGCTAAGACGTTGTCTACCACAGATTTTGAAGCGTTGCGTTCACTTCAAGCTCAAGCATGGAAACCTCCTTACTGCAGGTACCTCATCTGGCGACAGACAGGAACGTCAGTAAATCGCCTGACAAATATCTGCATCATTTACACTAAAATGTGAATAAATGTATTTTTTGCACTACTGCAAATGTGAAACTTTATTCTTCTTTATGTTTTTTCTGCTTTCTCTTCTTCGATGCCAAATTTTCTCCTTTTCATTTCTTCGCAATTCTGGGTGGATCTTATGTTTTAGTTTTTCTCCCTCATTTTACACCCAGCACAGCAGGTTTCACTGTCCTCCCGTTTCCCTGATGCAACTTTGTGGCTGCTCCTCACTGGGTGATGGCAGCTTCCCTGTGGCTCTGGTTTTGGGGTCCTTCCCAAAGATGTGCAGTAACTGGGAGTCTCCTCATGAGAGGCAGAACAATCTCCAGCCAGGAGGATAAATCTCCAGTGCTGGAGGATAAATAAATACCCAAGCTGGCATGGAGAAACACAAGGACTGGGGGCTCCTCTCCCCTTCCTCCTTCTCCCTTTGCTTACCACCAAAGTCCTTTTCCAAGGTGTTTCCATTCTGTTCAAAAGGAGGCAGGCGAGCTTGTTTTACTGGCAATGATGGGTTGCATGGGTCCTGCAAAATCATGCCTGCTCCCCAAAATCTTCTTAAGCCTCCAGGAAAGCCCCAGTGCAGTGACAGTGCTGGCTGGCACCCGCTCACACCATCTCCATCAGACCAGTTGGCAAAGCACACTTTCAGCTTCAGCTTTTCAGCCATCCCCAAATTCCCTCCCTGCCCCCATGTCCAGCACACCCGGCTCTCTGCCATCCAGGCTGGCCCGTGAATTAGCTCCAGGCTCACCTTTCCTGGCTTTTTCCATTTAGGACTCTCAGTCCCTGCAGAACATGCTCTTTCCTGCCAAGTTCTTGGGATAACCAAATCATAATCATAGACAAACACCCACAAAACATGCCATGATTCCCCAGTGGGGTCTGCTGGATCTCTAGTTCAGCACTCAAGGGCAGAGAGTGCTTCAAGTTTCCTGCCATCTACTGCTTCACGTTGCTTAACTCTCTAAAGCCCTTTTCCTGGGATGGAGATTGTAGAACTGATGACAGATGAAAATATAATATCCCATTTTTCATTATTTTCCACATGCGTTCCCCTTGGCCAGCTGATGTTGTAAAACATATGTCTTTATTTGAGAGAGGGGGTCTGCTTGCAAAATCTGGCACTAGCAGCTGCCTTTCCCAAAGACTTTAGTCGTACTTAGCACTGGGACAGAAGAAGAGGGTGCCTAATACCCAGCACCTAAAATCCAAGGGGGGTCCACCTGAATACATCAGTCTTACACAGGCTGAGCTTCTGCAAAGGGAGTGAGGGTGGTCACATCCCTCCTGTGGACACCCAAGCAGCCCCACGACACCTCCCCTTTCTGAGAGGGAAGCCCCTGTGGAAAACTACCCAGGCAGGTCTGCAGGATGTAAAGTTTACCCTTTCAAACATTCGCAATAATTTTCCAGAATAAACATAAAGGCTCCATCTCTATTTGGCCTAAATCCACATAGTCCCACTGTGCTACGGAGCTGTACCAAAGGCTCCAAAATCCCCGATGTTTCCCTGCGTCGGTGGCGATTACCACTGGGAAACAAGAACCACAATCAAAATTCTGCTTGTATCATCATATCAAAGCAAATTTGAGAGACTGCATTTTCATTTCAATGCCTCCTTTCCTTACTTTTCATCAGTTTTGGTTTTAATAGCATCATCTCCATTTTGTATGACAAGCAAGTTCCCTGCTTTCAGCTTTCCTCCTGCATGATCCCAAATAACTCGACGTGCCGTTGCGATCCGTGGTGTGAATTATATACCTGTATCCCTATAGCTCCTCGAGAGAGCTGCGACTGCGGGGTCTCTATGACAACGATGCACAAGCCTGGGACTGGCTGACGTTGTATTTCCTCCGTGCACGACACAGCGTATCACATCAGAGAGGAATATTTGCCCTTGACTGATTTATAAATCAATCCCTCCCTGGCGCAAACACGCGTGACCTGGAACGTGTGATTTCCACAAGCGCGGTGGGCGACTCAAAGCAAAGCCTCATCTTTTCCAGGGAAGAACAACTCCCGAACAGCAGAGCTGGTGGTGCACAGGCATGTGCACGATGCAGGAGCTGGCTCTGCTGTCATGCGGGTGACAGCAATGGGTTTGGCAGGTGGAGGTGACACAGCTGTCCCCGTGCGTGCCGGCACTCCAGCTGGACACATGCCACAGTGCCTAAACAGCCCTACCCAGACCATGGTTTTTTTTGCTTCTCAGCCTTACTTTTCACCAAACTGAGTGCCCTTAGTAGAAATCCAAGCCTTTCTTCCCCAGGCTCATTTCCCCAGCCCGTTAACACCCCTGAGATGCTGCCGGTCCCCGATACCCTGTGCAGATGATGCTTTGAAAACCTGATGCCATAGAATCGCGGTATCACGGAATGGTTTGCGTGGGAAAGGACCTTAAAGCCCACCCAGTGCCACCCCCTGCCAAGGGCAGGGACACCTTCCACTAGACCAAGTTGCTCCAAGCCTCATCCAGCCTGGCCATGGCAAGGGCAACCAGACCAGTGCTGCACCAAGAACATCAGCTTCTGGGCTTTGGACAAAGCTGCATTCATCCATGTAATCCCTACAGATTTTAGGATGTAGTCCTACGTTTCCTTGAAGTACACCCACCGCGACCTTCTGTGCTGGCTAGTGCAGCCTTAGTAGTTACACACTGGATTATTCCTCGTTCATACCTGCTGCACTGGGTTTCAGCTTTCACCTTTTCCTTTTCTCTGTGTGGTTGTTTTCCCACAACACAGGATTCAGAGTCAAGGAAATGGGAAATTACTCAGGACCTTCTGTGGAGGACTGCAGGTTATTCCAGCTGGGCAATACCCACCCTGAGCAGCAGCTTCGGTCCTGTGCCACGGCTCAGGGATTCAGCACGGGGAGCCCCCGCGCTCCTGCAGCCTCCTGCATGCAGGGGGCATCTCCCACTGTGAGCTTAGCTGTGCCAGGGGAGGTTTAGGTTGGATATTGGGGAAATCCCTTCCCAGAAAGGGCTGTCAGGGTTGGAAGGGGCTGCCCAGGGAGGGGGGAGTCCCCACCCCGGGAGGGGTTTCAGCCGTGTGGACGAGGCGCTCAGGGACAGGGGTCAGTGGTGGCCTGGGCAGTGCTGGGGTAACAGGTTGGATTGGTGTTCTCAAAGATCTTTTCCAGCCTAAAAGATTCCATGATTCCATGTGTAAATCATGCGTTTGCCAACACCACGGTTTCCAGCCAGTCATATAACAAAATTTATCAGGATAACACAAAAAAGCATCTTGCAGCGAGAAACTTTCTGCTTCTTTGTTTTCAACAGGAATTACTCTGAACTGATTTTTCCATAGTCAGGACCCCCTGGATACAATAGGTAGAAAGGCAACATGCACCGGCTGCGATGGAAATCGTTAAATTGGAGTAGTTTCAGAGGAGAGCCACGGGGACGACAGAGAAGCTTGCCTGATAATGAAAGATGCCGGGAACTCAATTTGTTTTCCTTAACGAAAAGAAGGTTAAGAGAGGATTCGCTCACAGCCTCTAATTACTTCTGGAATTTAAATGTGATAATAGAGGGCTCCCTGGTCAGACAGATGAAAGTACGTGCAACCCACTGCCTGCAAAATTCAAATTCAGGTTTGAATTAAAAGCACATTTTTAGTGGTGTAGGTTATTAACCACTGAAACAACCATTGAAAAATCTTCTGATTTGAAGAGGTGGTTTTTTTCTTCCTAAACCTAAAGCTTTAGTTCAAATAGAAAAGTCCCCAGGCATGTTCTACACAGGAGTTCAGACTAGATAATCATTATGGGGTTTCTAACCTTACAAAGTATTGATATGCCATCACCCTTCTGCCCTCCTTCTACACTCTACTCAACAACCAATAATTTTTTTCAGTAAACACACAGAATTTCTGGAACCTGGTGTCACCTAGGAGGTTATTAGTGATAACAGGTTGAGAGGACAGTGTCCGCACAACACCCCACCTGAATGTGGTAGGAGCCATCTGCGGCCGAGAGTGACCATCCACTGCCGCCACGTACCTCTGCTGACACCGGAGATATTTTCCCACCTGGATATTGAAAGGAGATGCTACTGCCAGCATGCTGGATGTTGGGACAGCGAGGGGTCAGCAGATGTACGTGCTCCTAACTCTGCCTGGGACGGGCTCAGCCAGAGCCGTGAGCAAGAGCCAGAGTAGCTGCCAAGAGGATCGACTGCTCGTCAGGCTTGCAGGAAAGGAAAGGCTGGAGAAAATAGCATTTATAGCCTTTTCAGCATTGCACCAGAACTGCCTGCATCCGAAACAGCAGATCCACAGGGAACTCTGCCATGTGCCACGCTCTACATCTATTTATACAAAACTGCTGCATGCTATCATGGTGCAAGTTCAGATTGGGTGCATGGGATCCACTCCTGTCCCATCCCGGTTTGATGCCAGGATTTCACGTTACAGCCTCCAAAATCCCTGGGATTTATATCCCCATTTCACACTGCTGCCTGCACGGTGCTGGAAGCAACCCAGGATGACATGCACAGACCTCATTCTGCCCCGCTGCGGGTTGTTTGGCGTGGCCAAGGCGTGATCGCAGCAGGCTCTGACCATGCCACTGTGCACCCCCCAGCCGAGAGGTTGCTGGTCCCACCACCCAGAAACTAATGACATTTCTGCTCCTGTGCTCACGGGCAAAAAAAACCTGAACGCGATGAGCAGGTTTTGTGTTTGAATTTTCCTAACATCCACCCAAAATGTGACCCTGTCTGCAGAGGCAAACTCTTTCAGGGATTTTAACTGGGTGCATTTTTTTTGTCTGGTTTCCTCATAGTTATTTTGTTGTAGTGCTCAAAAGTGATAAAACATGGATAACGTCTTAGTGTATGACATTTGTTGCTGCAGGTTGTCGAGGCTATTGCGATAGATCATTGACATGTGCACCAGAAAGCATTTCCAAAGCTTGCCCTCCAGTGCAGTAAAAAATATAAATTAAAAAATCAGCAGTTTAAAACACATAACTCCTTCCCTTGAGCATGGTGTGTTAGAAAGATGTCACTTGCTTTTATCTGCTCCAGCGTGATCCGTTACGCTGAAGCATCAGACGATTGAAATCCATTATGCAGAGTCAGTTTCCCCAAAACTCACCCAGAAAACTCCACTGGAGCATCTGGTCTGTGGGTGCATCACCTCCAGCGAGGCCAGAGCCTTACTGGGAGGGCTGGGAGAGCCCAGCCAGTCACCAAGCTGCAGGTGCCTCGCAGCCCCGTCGCAGATGCTGGGCATCTCCCACCTCTTTCACAAAAATGAATTATAGGCACACAATCCCCACTGCTAGGTTGGTTTCACATGGTTTTTCCCAGTGTATTAAACTGCAGTTTTCCCCTAATACCCAGGCAACGAGCCAGCCCATCATCTACGGGGTTTGCAACACTTTGCTCTGCGTTGTAAGCTAAATGGGTCTTCCCAATAGCTTACACTCACACGTATTAGAAGCTCGTGTTAAGCCCACAGGATGGGTAATAAAGCAACAGCGAATTTGTGGAGGTACTTGGACACCCAGTGATACACAGATACACACACTCAGATGTATAGGGATACAGATACATACGTTTTGAAGCACGGAGCGTGCTATCCATTTTCAGCTGCTTACCAATGTACATGATACTCTAGTTACTCACATGAGGGTCAGCTGAAGACTTCATCTTCATAACATTAGATGGCAAACTAATCCTCAGGTTACTAGATTTTATTCCAAAGAAAACTCCTTTTTCTTCCCATTTTAATTACTTTGTGTCCCCATTCACCTAATTCTTTCTCATTCTAACACATAAAAAAAAAAGAAAAAAATAAGCAGAGCTTTTCCTTATCTGTTTTATCTCTTCCTGGTATCTGTAAAAATATGCTTTATTGAACACATGAAATAAAACTAGCCCCATCTAGTTCAAATGCATATCATAAATCAATTCCTTTAACAAGGTGACAGCAAAAATACCCCAAAGCTTGTTTCTCACTTTGTCTTCCCTTTCCCCAAATGTCTTGGGACAGAGACATTACAGCAATCTCTGAAAATCAAGTTGACATCCTCTATGTTATTCATTGGTTTATGTACTTTTTACATGCACACTTTATTTTGTCTCTTGTCTTTACCTCCTAGTTGTACTTATTCCCTCAAGGCCATCACAGGCAGTATAAGCAGAGAAATAATTTTCAGGTTGAATAAATTCTTTTAAAAGTAAAACCCGAGAGTGAGAAGCTAAATTCAGTGCTATTTCTGCATCTGAAAGGGTCTTCCACCCAACCTTATGTAGTTTACACTGGTGTTTGCGTTAATAGCCTTGTCTTTGCCCACGTTGCTTGGTGAGGCTGTGCCATGGAAGATGCTACCACCATGCAAGGTGCTACCATGATGGTACTTACCCCACCTAGATTTCTGCATCCAGCTCTGGGGCCCCCAACAGCAGAAGGACACGGAGCTGTTGGAGCGAGTCCAGAGGAGGCCCCGGAGATGCTCCGAGGGCGGGAGCCCCTCTGCCCTGGGGACAGGCTGGGGGAGGTGGGGGGTTCAGCCTGGAGAAGGGAAGCTCCGGGGAGTCCTGAGAGCCCCTTCCAGTGCCTGGGGGGGGCTCTAAGAAAGCTGGGGGGGACTTCTCCCAAGGGCAGGGAGTGACAGGACCAGGGGTAACGGGTTTAAATGGAAAGAGGGAGATGGAGATGGAACATCCGGAAGGAATTCTTCCCGCAGAGGGTGGGGAGGCACTGGGACAGGTTGCCCAGAGAAGCTGTGGATGCCCCATCCCTGGGAGTGTCCAAGGCCAGGCTGGATGAGGCTTGGAGCAACTTGGTCAAGTGGAAGGTGTCCCTGCCTGTGGCAGGGGATGGCACTGGGTGGGCTTTAATGTCCCTGCACACCCAAACCGTTTTGTGATATGGAAGGTGCTAACATGACACGAGGTGCTTGGGGAGCAGCTCCAGCAGTGGGTGACACTACGCTAGGAGAGCAGCGCCTGAGGACTGCCCTGTCACTAGGAGGAACAGATTGGCATCAGCACTGCTCTCAGCAAGAGCTCGTGCTGCCTTCTGGCCCTTACCGCCGCCGGGGGTTTGCGTTGGTGTCTGTGCAGGGAGCGCAGCGCGGAGCAGGCAATAGGATTGGGTCTGTTATAACAGCTCCTCTCTCCTACACCGACAGTCCTGGCTCAGAAGCAGGCTGTTTCGCAGCAGAACACTCTTCCCATATGGCTATTTCAAAAATACATCCGTAGAACGCAAGTCAACCGCAATTCCCAGATCTGTGGTTGTGGTTTATATTTGTCACACAATGCAGTGGGCGGGATGGAGTGGCAGGGGTGCTCAGAGGCTGTATTCCCCACCAGTACACACCACTTAGCAGAGGTTTACTGAAGGATGTGGCCGAGGAACTCTTCTGCTTTTGAAGGAATTACATAAAAATGACACCTCTGTGCATAGACCCATTCCCCTCTCCAATAAAAAGCTGCTACTACTTTTCATACTCGGCAACCATCAGGGGCAATACAGCTACGTGAATCCAAAAAGCAGGTCTGGCTCACATTCCCACAGACAAGTGATGGGAAAATTTATTTTTACATTCTATTGATGCACCAAATCATCACTCACGTCTCCATATATCAGGTGTTTTGGATCCAGGTTCTGCAGCCTTTACATCCCTGGCATTTATTCATATTACCAAAAGCAGCAGAAGTAGCACTGGCTATGACCAGTCTTACTCAAAGCTGCCTAGCAGTGAAGTTTCTCCAAGTCCTGCTTACCTGAGGATGAAGAAGGCTCTAAAGCTTATTAACATCAGGATGATTTTAGCTAAAAATGTGCTGTGAAGAGCAATCCCCCCTGACACACACATTGCTGCAATGTCTGCAGTTACCTGTGATTCACATTTGTCCTTTCTAGAGTTCTACTTTATTCATTTATTTTCTACACACTTCTTGTGCCTTTTATGTACATTTAATTACAATATTAATCAAAGAACTCCAAAGAAGTTCCTATGCAAATGATGTTACGAATCTGCGATTTGGGAAAATTTAAAAACCTATTCATTCTATTGATATTGAAATACTTTAATGTATTTTTAATGCCTTGGCCCTGAAAAAATGCACTTCATTCAAGCAAATAATATATTGAGCAAATATTATTCTCCCACATTTATTTCTTTGTCAAATAATTGATTTTTTTTCCTTTTAAATCTTCATCGTTATAGATAACATTACAGGAATCGCAGAGGGCAGGTTTGTTCGCTTAACAGGCATTTTTCAGAAAACCTCCATCATTCCTACAAGCTCCATTTCTACGAAGCGTGTTTCTACTGCTGCTTCATTTCTCGGATGTTTTTTCAGAGGATTTACCATAAATCCAGGTAACCACATCCTCTTGACTGGAGCAGCATTATCTGCAATGAAGCCAAAACTCCGGTGGTACTTGGCACCCTGTGCCTGCACGAGAAAAATCCTTCCCTCGCCTCTCCCGGCACATGGATAACCTCAGCCCAGTGGGTGCATGGGCAGGACACGTTGCAGACATTTTACTGGGCAGGGGGTAGGTGATACCCAAGGATCGATGCTGCGCTGTACTGATGGGGATGCTTGGGAGCTCGGGAAAATGGTCTGCGTTGCTTAGAGGGCAGGTTGAGCATGAGGTACTTGCAGAGCGCCTATTAACCTTCCTAGACATCATAGCGAAGGTTGGGGACCGGCTGTTTGTAATGTAAGCAAAGGCTGCAGGCATGTATAGAAACGTTGCTAAATCATGTCTAAAACGCACTCTTTCTATACATGAGCGGGTGCATATATCTTATTTTCCAGCTAATTACTGCCTGCTCCAAAGAAAATTCTCTGCTATTACTCAAACAAAGCAAAGCACAACTACCCCCATGACATCTCTGAATGCCAATATGCAGGGTCAGAGCTTGTCAAACGGCTTGTAGTGACAGAAAAAGGGGTAATGGATTTAAACAGAAAGCAGGAGATTGGGATGGGACATCAGGAAGGAATTCTTCCCAGAGAGGATGGGGAGCACTGGGACAGGTTGCCCAGAGCAGCTGGGGATGCCCCATCCCTGGAAGTGTCCAAGGTCAGGCTGGATGAGGCTTGGAGCAACCTGGGCTAGTGGAAGGTGTCCCTGCCCATGGCAGGGGGTGGGACTGGGTGGGCTTTAAGGTCCCTTCCAACCCAAACTGTTCTGTGATTCTATGGTTCAAACACAGGAAAATAAGTCTTTAAAAAGAACAAGAAAAATCTGTGTGTGGACAGCGGCCTACAAGTACTAGGTCTGAGTCTAGGCTCAGGCACAAGACTAAATGGTGAAAGCCACCTAGGTATGATGCCCATGTCGGTCTGGGGAAGTGCTGCACACCAAGGGGTAAAGGGACCAGCAGATCCCCAGCCAAGCCCTGCAAACGAGCTGGTTTTCCTCTCGGGAAAGGGTCCTGCACTGAACAAGCCCCGTACTCAGATGACGTCACTTTGGGATAGGAACAATAACAAATGGACGGAGCTGGGGATGATGGCAGGGACCTCCTGGTGGCCTTGGTGCACCCATCAGCAGGACCAGGAGAGGGTGAGGCAAATTCATGGAGAGTAACTTCTCCAAAGGCTGGACTAGGTATAGCTCATGGCACAAGGCTCGCTGCTGGAAGCTGGGGCAGATTGCAAACGAAAGGGAGTGCTTATTTTCTGCCCCAACCAGCAGGAACCTGAACGAATGCCCCTGGCGTGTCCCAGTCCCACTCCTCCAATCCTGCCTCCCTATGCAGTTTCGCAGCTGAGTTAGCTAAAAATACTCCTTTGTCTTCTACTTTCTAACTTCCTGCTCAGTATCTCTTTAGACAAAAGCAGAGATCGCTGCCAAAATCAGATACTCAAGGAACTCTATTACTTATAAAATTAACTGTTACCACGTGACAGCTGCAAACATCTGGAATCCATCTCTCCCTGGTACTCTCTCGCTCCATGTGGGACTCGAGCATGCTCAAATATCAGCCTCGAGCAGAGTTTATGCAGCTTTCTCAAAATCGACATGACTTCTGCAGAAAGTGTTTTGCAGATAATTAACATTTCTGGGGGAAAATTGGAAAAAAAAATAACATCGTCAAAACAAGCAGGGGACAGAAAGATTTTTAAACACTTTGATGATATTTCTTTTAACCTAAGGAAAGCATTTTCCTCCCTTTTTCCTCCAAGTCCGATGTGGAGTGTTTCTCATCTGTGTGTGTGAAATGAAACGCTGCTCCCCAGGCACACCACGAGTTAACCCACACTTAGAGCTGCTCCCCGGGGCTGTGCACAAGCTGAGCAGGAAAACCTCTCGGCAGGATATCTGGTGTCTCCGTGTCCAGAGCGGGACACCTGGGTCCCACTGAGGTGCGTGGACACAGCTCTCCCGGAGCAGCACAGGGAAGAGAGGTCCCCAGGGCAGGACAGGCACCAGGATGTGCCTGAGCTGGGGGACACGGGGCTCGTGCATCAGCTACCCAGGTTTCAAACCTCAAAGGGACCTGGTTCCTCCTGAACTGTGGGATTTGGTCCATTGGTGATCCTGGATGATAATATGGGGTGCTGAGCCAAACTGTGAAGAGCTGGGGTGAGTGGGATGGGAAATTGCTCCTCAGTGGGGCACAGGCTCTTCTGATCTGCAGTGCTAATAATTTATGGGTGGATATACTGATACTCAGTTGAGGCGATGCCCCTTTTCTGGGGGAAATGCCAACACGTAATCCACACATCAGTGTCAGATTAATAAATTTTTTTCACTCACTGTTACAGAGAGTAGAACTTTCTCTCCTACCACATACAGAGCGTGACCCAGACTGATTAATCCTAAAAAATCCTTATACAATGTTATTGTGCAACACGTTTGTACAGGATGCACCCAGGGGGATTAACAAGGGTTCCCTGTTTTGATGAAAAGGGTGTAAACAACACTTTTACCTGCCCGGAGCAAACCTTTCTGCCCATCACTCTGACTACGCTGGTCGGCAGCATGTTCCCTGTCACCCCTGTTGCACTGATCCCAGCTCCTAAAACATCCTTTAATCCTCTGTGGTCAGAAAGAGCAGAATTACATGAGTATTGGTGTGCAGTCTCTCTCTCTGATCAGTGAAAATGTAATTTCTTACACAGAGGATCAGCTTTATTAGATGCAACCACAGAGTTTTCCTTTATCCTGTGCTGTGGTCACTAGGAGCATCCCCAGGGCACTGCTCCACGTGCTCCCCCCCCTTGCAGAGCACTCAAGAACCAAACAGGCCTTTGAAGTAAGGTCTTTCCTTTCCCTAACTCTGGAGTTTTACTCTATGCTCAGGCACATCTCCTGCAGACCTCCCAGCTGAATGAGTCTGTATGAAATATTCAGCGAGTCAGAGGAGGAAAGCATGGGAACAGCCAAGCAACCTCATGAGAGAGCCATGGGAAGAGAGAGGAGGAAGACACCTGCACTGTCGGCTGTATCCTGATTCATATTTAAAGATTTTATACAGAGCTGGGACCTTCTTAGCGGAGTGCTTTGGAAAAGCTCAGTGGTGCTTTAATTTCGATCCTCTGAAGCTCTCTGAGCATGTTTTTACGTGCACAGAGGCTCGTGCCCAGCTCTGCTCCCCTGGCACTGCAAGGCATTCCTCCTCTTCATATTATTCTCAGACTAATTAGACTGGTAAATTAAGAGCAGAATCAATGTGCAGTCCCAGCCCAAGATGTCTGCAGCTTCTTAAACTGGCAGGAGGAACAGCATGGAAGGACACGTAGCTCCCAGGAGGCCAGGTTGGCAGGGGCTGGGCACAGAGCACTTTTGGAAGCTCCATGCAGTGCAAGAGCAATTTAACTTCACAGAAATGGCAGGTTTTAGCCACATGCAAGAGTTATCGGTTTCTTTTTTCCTGTAGAAGTCAGACACGTACTGATGTGATAGCTGCCCGCTCTGCTGGCGAAGCAGCCTTGCCTGCATCCAAGACAGTTAAGCGGGGCTACAACTCCAGGGCTCTTCTCCTTCCTCCACATCCCCTGTGCTCCCCAAGCAGTACTTGCACCCAGAGCTGCACGGCTCTGGGGACATCACCCCATCCAAGAGGCACTGTGGCACTTCCCTGGGACACTGCCAGCCAGGACAGGTTGCTGCTGTGATTTACTGTTTGCTATGGCGTCTCCTCTCCATAAATTAAATCAGCAATGCTAAAAAAAATCCAAACCGTTGCCACGATGTACAACCACCCTGTACCTGCTGTCCCAGAAGGAGCTCAGGCTCTGGGTTTAACCTAAAATAAAACCCTGCACTACCTCGCTTACAGATTCCCATATCTTTAACCCCAAATACAGCAAAAAACAGTGTCCATGCAAATATAAGTCCTGAATATTCAGAGCAATAGTCCATATTCCTATAGCACAAAAGCATTAATATATTTTTTTTGTACAGCTGTTTGTTTAATCTTTTTTCTTGTCATATCAAGTAACTTGTCACCGGAGGGAAACC
>NW_010226403.1:17017-34448 GCF_000690775.1 Eurypyga helias
AGGAAGAAACACCCTGCGGCAAGCCATGCTCTCAGCAGTCAGAAGCTTCAGTTTCGCTCTGGTTTATATCCCCAAAAGCTATTTAATAGTTTGTACATTCCTTCCCATAAAGTTTACCCTTTCAGTAATTTACGACTTGGCTGGAGTGAGGGCATTCCAAGTGCCGAAGCTGAACAGGTCACCATGTGGTGCAGCCCATGGGAGCATGCACCCGCCTCCTCCCCATTCAAGGGATATTTCCCAAGGGCAGGGAGTGACAGGACAAGGGGTAATGGGTTTAAACAGAAAGAGGGAGATTGAGATGGGACATCAGGAAGGAATTCTTCCCACAGAGGGTGGTGAGGCACTGGAACAGGTTGCCCAGAGAAGCTGTGGATACCCCATCCCTGGGAGTGTTCAACGCCTGGCTGGATGAGGCTTGGAGCAACCTGGTCTAGCAGAAGGTGTCCCTGCCCATGGCAGGGAGTGGGACTGGATGGGCTTTAAGGTCCCTTCCCACCCAAACCATTCTGTGAATCTTTGATTTTATGATATCATCCCAGGAGGAATTGGGAAGACCATGGTGAAGCCCTGGATTGGACTCCCCAGTGTCCACCCGTGCTACAACCTCCTGCTGTATGTGCTATGCAGCAGGGCAGCCGTTTTTCTGCCTTTCGGTCTCACTTTCACACAAATTGCAGATTATGTGCCAAAATTCTGCTGGAGGGAGGTTGCCTGGTTGCTCAGCAACTGCAATTGTACCGAACAGAGCTTGGGGTGGCGGGCAGCCACCTGCAAGTCCCTGCCACAAAGGGAACAAGGTCAAGATTTGGAGAAAGCTATTTAGATGGAAGAGCAAAGCACTGCTTACCAAGACTAGGTAAACTTCAGCTTATTTTAGTTGACAAAAATCAGTAGTAAATTGTTGCAGGAGGAAGAAAATACACTGAAGTTTTCCGGCAGCAAAGATCCTGCCCAGAATTTGTTGGTTTGCTTTCCCCTTGCAAGCCTTGCTGCTCGTGGCCCCTGTAATCCACATCCCCTGCTCACCAAGCTTACCCCTCCAGGTTTCTGCTCTCAAAGTGGCAATTCAGCTGATCCTGGCACCACTTGCCAGTTTACACAACGTTCCCCTTAATTATTAAGTGCAATATTTACAACCCATCACCACAGATTCCCTTTAAAGCTGGCTAAATTCTTCTTTCCCACCCGTTCCCGGTTTTCCAACCCAACCCTGGTCATTTCATCGTTCTCGTTTCTTGCTTTTAAGGAGAAATCAGGTGCAGTGACTGCCGCTATTCATTATGTTGTGAGGGATATGCAAAAACATGAAAGAAGCGCTCCTGATACTGTGGGATTTTTACTCTTTAAATGCACTTTTGAAGTCATAATATTTCAAAGCACATTTATAATATGTTTGCAATATGGGTAAAAAGATTACTTTAGTCTCCTGGAAAATGTAATTTTCCAGTAATTGGTGTTCTCCTCCAGCATCTCATATACATGCACTAATCCCTCTCCTCCAGACTTGCACATATTTTTATCCTATATTATACTAAAGTAGGCTGCTGAACTTCCCCAGTAGCTCCAATTTTTAAAGTCCCAGTAACTCCTTATAAAATCAGATTTCCACAAGGGCAGAGGGTTTCTAATTATCTATTTTACATGCTCTGAGATTCGGTCTATGCCCACAGCACAGTTTTCAGCTTCACTACGACTTGCGAAACTGCCAGCTCCCCACTCCTCAGTTGCAGCTGATTCTCTGAAAACAAGCTAAAATTTTCCTAAAAGGTTACACTTTCAGGCTAACAATAGTTTTGGTGGTATTTTGTGCATATTCTTGGAAGTGAAGTGATTTGTATTGTAATCATTATACATCTATTACCTGCAGAGGCAGAAAGTCAGAATAACACTGTAAGACCTGATGAGACTTTGCTTGTGCTTACAGTGTGGAGACCTGGGACTAACTAGTGCAGCTCTGCTTTCTCCGCACCGAGGAAGAGACCTTTCTCCTGCTATTTGGTCAAACAGATGAGATTTTGGTTGGCTTTTGTACAATTGCTGGTCCAAACTTCAGTCATGCTGCAGCTTTTTTTCCTCCCAGTCCTACCTGCTCCAAGTCTGTGGCAGGAAATGGTAAGTATCTGCTGAAAATTTAATTGGTTCATCAAAAGCTTTTGGGTATTGTATTAATAATTAATTCAACATGAGTCAACGTAACTCAACATAGTCATGTTTCATGGAATAATAGAATACAGAAATGGTAAAAATCCATCAGTATACCTATATCCTCCTGCTCTCTGTGCAGGGGTATATTTTTCTCTGCTGCCTATTTAATACTCATTTTCCAGTACAATAGTTGATCATCATTCTTTATATGCTATTTTTTACATAAATGAGCAGTTTAACTTCTCTTGCACAAACAAATCTTGGACCTTCTGTATTGTAATATCTGTGGTTTTCCCCAGCAGTAAAAGCTTTAGCATTAAACTGAGTCTATTCTCCTCTCACCATGGAGCCAGCACACGGCACCCTCACCTCCACGGCACCCGACAGTGAGACACATTAACATGCTCTGGCAAAAAACTTGAGGTTGAAAGGAAAAAAAGAAAGGAGAAAAGACAACCCAAGGAAATTAGAAGGTTCTGCATCCTATCATGATGGAAAATCATATCAGAAAATATTCCAAAACTCACTGGTGCATCTTCACCCACAGATGAGCTGCCCATCCACCTTGATACTTTAATTTCATACACCACCAGTTTCTAAGTGGAAAAACAGAAGGATGTTCTGGAGTCCAAATATCCAAGTATATTCTCTCCTATTCGCTTCACCCCAACATTACTATAATATACTGTCATGCCAAGAGTCAGGGCTGAAGGAGTTTTCTTTTGTTTAAAAAACAAAGAGTACCCGAGTACTCAGAAATGCAGAGGCTGAATTAGGTTATCTTGAAGAATGCCGTGTCTTGTGAGCGGTCCATACCGGCACAGTCCGGTCCTGACCTGGTCTCATCTGCTTAGGACTCACGTTGGTGCCCACCCTGACCTACTGTACCCATCGTCATCTCCCCACAGCAGCCACCCGCCCCACTGACGTGCCAGGAATGGTTCCACTCCTCCGTGTCATCTCCTGGCACAGAGATGAGCCCTCTCCTCTGTCCTGCCACTGCTTACCTGGAAGCACTAACTTCAAGACACAGCACTTACTTTAACTCATCCCTGCTCCCTCCTCTCCTGGGGTGCTGGGAACCAGTGGGGGTAGAGGAATCCCACCCTTACACATCACCCAGCTATTGCTCCAAAGTCTTCAAAGGCAATTAGCCTCTGCTTCAGCCTCCAACAACCTCAGTTCAAAGGTCAGTGCCCAATAAATGAGATTTCTGCTCTATTGTCTAATCACCATTAATCTCGTTAGAGTGATCGTCGGCTCCATCTGCTCTCTGCCACCTCTTACTTGCACTTTCCCCATTCCTTCCATCTTTCTTCCTCCTTTTCGTTCCCTAAGACTTCCCCAAAGCACATTTACATATATTTTCCTTTTGCTATATTTGGAATTCTCAAACTTTGGTTTTTTAAACAAAACTACAATTCAAATGCTTCCAATTTCTGAATTTCTCTTTTTTAAGGTCCAGAAAGATTGTATTGAAAATGTTATTTTTTTTCAAGTTGACTTCCTGTATGTTCTAAATCTCTGATGAATTTAAGGGCTTTTTTTTCACTGTGGCCTTCCAATAACCCATTCTTAAGCTCTAACTCAGAGCCGAGTTACAGAAATGCTTTCAGCTTGTCAAGACTTTTCCTCTCCATTACATTTACCTCCCCATTAAGTTTTTCTTTTGTTTTGGACACTGTTGTGATCTTAGATATATTGAGAGTCTATATTCATGCTCTTTTTTTAATTTTTCATACCTCTCCTGATTTTATGCTGGTATAAGTGTTTGTGAACCTTCTCCTTAACAAAAACAAGAAACAGTTCTCCAAAGCAAAAGGGAGCAGAATTATGCTGTGCCCACTATTTCGGTTTCAATAGTGTTGATTCCATCAATTGTCTACTGGGATTTTCTCAACTGCAGGAGAAAGAGATGCTTAAAACATTGGGGAGAAAAAAAAAAAGAAAACTTTAAAGCAATGTGTAGAACAAAACTGGAAATTTTGAACCCTCAGATGTGTCATTTTTTCGTCAAACTGTAAAAATCCTAGGCATTCTCCATCTGACAGTATATATGCATTTGTTTCTATATTTAGCAGCTAGAAGATAAGCTTAATAGCTAGCTTGCATTTACCATCAATAGGCCACGTGGCAGGCGTACGCATCAGACGATGCTCTGCTGCTACACTGTAAACTGCTCTTCCCTACTTCCCTCGTTTTAAAAAAAGAAAAAACAATCATAACTCAGATCTTAAGTCTTTTTTTTTTTTAATACTTATCCAGCAAGTGTTCGAATTAAAGATATGTTGGGTTTCCTGCTGGCAGCTTTAGGGTTATTCTCCAGAAGGGAGGTGAGAGAAACAATCTTAGTTACCCTGACACAACGCATAAAATATTAACAACCAGCAATATCCTTTCGTCACAAAGACACTGGTACCCGGTTCGCTTATTATTACGTTCAGTTCAAAGGATTGCTGCTGAGATCAAAGCTGAAATCCCTGAAATGCCTTTTCCCCCTGCCCCTGCTTTCCACGTGGGCAGGAGCCTTGGTCCCGGTGTGTGAGCCTCTCCCCTCGAGGTCAGCTCTTCCACTACCAGCTCCATCACCCACTGTGGAGACCTACCTCTGCTTTTCTTGGGAAGTCCTTTGCAGTGAGAAAACCAAGGAAAATCTATGTACAAGACAGCATGGGTACCTTGTGCACCTGGAGCTGGAAGCACACCAGAGCCCTCAGATGGCAGAAAATAAGGACAGCCAGGGTCGGAGAGAAAAGCCAGCCTGCACGCCTGGGTACAGTTATGTGCTCCTTGGGCCGAGCCATATGGGAAAATGCTGCTTGCTGTAATTAAGTTTTATCTTTTTTTTTTTTTTTCTCCCCTCTGTCTTCAAACTGTAGGTCAGAGCATACCCAGGATTTTACTTTCTTGCTCCCAGTGGTGCATAAACGTTGTATTTTGAACAGTTTTCTGCTTTACCCTTTTTGTTCAGGATTCTCATAAAGGGAACAAGGTGCAGCAATGGGGTAGGACCTTTCCTGCAATGGGGACAAAGGCCTGGGTTTGTGTTTTTTCACTCTTCTCTCTTGCTTTTAAAGTGCATTCTGCTAATGTTTACAACTATTTAGAGAAAAATACTCTGTTTGACCTCAGAGCTGGTTATGGGCTTGTAACGATGAAATAAAAAGCAGAATGATTTCATCCTGGCTATTGGTGATGGGCTCAGCCAGGCAGTAAAGGGGTCCCTGTGGTGCACGTGGGTTGTGCTGGGCTGCAAGCCCACAGAGCGTCTGCTGCAGGACTGGAAGCAATGGTTAAGGCAGCACTGGAAGAGAAAAGGACCGTTTAAATAAGGGATGGGTGCAGAAGCTTTTGGAGAAGGGGGAGATTCCCTCCTCCAGACTCAGGCTCAGGTCAAGGGTTTAGAAACTGCAGATGAAATGTGGGGTTGGGCAGAGGAGCCGCACCCGAGTGCTCTCCCACACAACTGAGAAAGGACAATTCCCATCGCTGCCAGTCTGATGTCAAGGGAGCAGGGCAGGGAAAACGAGATCTCATCCAATGAAAGATGTGATTACATAGATTGCCGAGTTCCCTGACAAACTGAGAAAACCACATGGCCTGATTGCTGTTTGGAAAAAAAGGAAGATGAATGCAAGCATCCATGCTCTGGAAGGAATAGAAGATGTGTGGATGAGTATTATCAACCTTTAAGCGAACACTTGGCCCACTAGAGCAATACATCTATGTCACAACTGAGCTGGAATACAGGTTCTTGGGACACGCTGCCACGGAAACCTTCAATGACAGCCAAGCAGAGGCAACAGCCAGCTCTGGAAAGCTACAGAGCAGTCTGCAAAGAGGCCGCATCCTCACCTCTCGTCTCCATGTCTCCCATGAGCTACATGCTGCCCTAAATGTCCTGCTGAGGTTTCTGCCCCTCAAAGGGCTGGACGTCCCTTCTCCCAAAGGCTCTCCCATGGACAACATGTGCATCATCTACCCATTAAATCCACAGCCCCCAGATAGCCCGTGTCACACTGCGGGGTGGTTTCTCACAGCATGCGCAGATATTGACACACTGGGAAGGGGGCCTGGGGCACATGCATTACCCCAAACACAAATCCAGGGACCCCCTGGATCATCCATCACCCCCTTTCCCCCTCCTCGATTCCTGACTCAGCTTGTGATGCCAAGCCAGTGCTGAGGATAGGAGGGAGCCTTGCTCCAAACTTACAAGTTCTGGGGTTCAAGAGCTGACCCCAGCGGGCACCTGCAGTCCCCAGATCTCAGTCCCCTCCAAGCCTTTGGGACATGGCAGTCCAAACAAAGGTTCCCCAGAGCCCCTGTCTTCTTTAAAGTAGTGGGACAAGCATTTGGAGATGATGAAGCATCTATTACTGCGTTTGAAACAAATTTTGGGGCTCAGAGAGACCTTGCCACAGCCTGCAGCATTCAACAGTGAGCTTTAAAAGGCCATCAGCTTCTCAAAAGGCCACAGCCCTTCAAAAGGAAAGGCCTTTTGGAGGCCACAATGGCAGCTGAATGGCCCTCAGGTTGGCCCATCAGCTGATTTAAAAGTCAATATCGCTAAGGCCCCAATCCAGCCAAACACTTAAGCAAAATACTTTGGGTTAAGCACCTGTTTTGTCAGGACTGAGGGAGCATTACAGGCTCAACCGTTAACATAGAAACAGGCATTTTCCTGTCATCCCAAACTGAGCACTGGTGACATTTTTCCCATAGCTAACTTTGCAAGCCATAATAATGGGGAGCTGAAAGCAGCGACATCCTGTATCTACAGACAAAAAGAATCAAAGGGGCTCAGCCCTTCTTCCACAACACCCCACGGCAACCCTGGGTTTGAGGGATTTCAGGCTGCCCATGGAAGGGGGAGTCACCATCCCGGGAGGGGTTTCAGAGTCGTATGGACGAGGCGCTCAGGGACAGGGGTAACTTGGTTGGACTTGGTGGTCGTAAAGGGCTTTTCCAACATAAGCGATGCTATGATTACAGCACAAGTCGCACTGATAACTCCTTTGCCTTCAAAAGGCAGGTTTGGGATTGCTCCAGGCCATGTCTGGGACCATCTCAGGCAGGCATTTCAGCTCCTTGCTGTCCCACCTCTGCATGGGAAAAAAAGATCTTCTAAGCATTTAACAGCATTTCCCCATGCCCCAGGTCGCCTCAGTCCTCAGCCCCACATGTTCAGAGCTGGAGATCAGAGTTAAATCTACTCCAGTCTGAACCAGGGAACCATCTCCAGCAGCACACGGCTATGGACAGCCCAAGAAATACCTTCTCAGCAAAATGTCAGCCTCCCCCTCTCCCGATAATACCTGCATACAAAGAAATTACATCAGGAATGACTTCCCTCAATCTCAGTAAAAGCACATTAGGAAAAACTCCCATTTCTAGGAAAAAGACTTGACAGCTGTGTTGAAATTACCTCTGGTAATTTTAACTGAGTGGAAGCTTTTATATTCGATTGCACCAAAAAATGTAAAGCGTATCGCTTATTAAGCTTTTATGTCTGACATTGTCTGGTACCTGACGACATCTTCCTAGCAATCTGGAGATCATGCAGCTAATGCACTCAGAAATGGTAGAATAAGGTATGGTGAAAAGTCATTAAATTTGAAATTAAATGGGCTCTCTTAGTTCTTGAGGGTAATCTTAAAAAAAAAAGTTCCCCTGCAGAAGTCAGAAAACATCTCCCATATTAGCTGTCTGAGCTTTCTTGTTCTTCCTTTAACAGTGACAATTAGTTGACTTGAGCTTTACACTGGTTTGCTGTGATTAAGATGGGGAACCTGCAGCCTCGCACAAAAATGAAGCATCAAGTCCTCCCTGCCATTAGCACCAGCCAAGGCCTCTGTCTTAGCCCGAGTTTTTTTAGTCAGATTCCAAAGGTTGCAGTGCAAGTCGTCTGACGCTCTTTTAAGTGAGAAACATCTAATCGTAAGGCTGCCTTTAAGGGGCAATTGCAGGGAGGGACAAAAATCTCACTTAGACTAGTCTATTAAAATCCACATAAAAGTAAATATACAAAAATAGCTGAAGGAAAAATGCCTGTAAAGCGTTTAGGCCAAATTAAACAACCTAGAAATGCTTAAACCGGTGTTGCCATGGTTTCGTACACTAGCAGGATGCTATGCCATCTACACTCTGCGTTTCTCCCCTGGGATCTGGGAATCCCAGCCCCACAAAGGGTGGCAGGACTGGCTCCTCACCCCATGGCTCAGCAGAGTCCTCCCTTGGCACACCCAGGCGTATTTCTGTGCGTGGGGAGCATCAAGCTACCTGTGCAAACGCACAGGGCATCCACTCCTTCACAAGAGTCTGATGGGTGACCGTACGGTGTTATAGGTGAGGGTGCCACAATCTAAACCCCCAGATGCCTCCACCCACCACGTGCTCTGGGATGAGCCATGCTCTGGCATTAGCAAGCAGCACCCAGGACTTGCAGAGCTCTCGGGGTTCCCACCTTAGGGCTAAACTGAGGCTGTGCTTACCCGATACAAGTCCCACAATTCATGAACCTGCTAATGATCTCTGGGTCAACACTAATGGGCTTTGTGCGAGTATAACGTGATGCATCGCTGCCAAATATCTGGCTGCGGTTAACAGCTTCAATTCTAAAGGTAAGCACTGCAGAGGAAAATAGAAATGCCTTATTAAATAAAAAAACCCTCTCAAAATAAACCTTAAAGAACAATAAAACCAAAACAGTTACAACATAAACACACCCTTTTGTGCCGCTGTTGTGGCATTTACCACAGAACATGTGGCGTGTCAGATCACCCACGGACCAGTGCTTCCTGCGCGGGATAACGGCAACTCGAGATGGGGAGTAGCAGCACACGTTTTCCTTTACCGCTGCTAGCAGGGGACCCTCGCCCTGCGTTTCACGGGGCTCTTGCCCCAACAAGGAGGGCTCTTGCAAGCCACTCACCACTCTCGTTAGCGGTGCAGGCAATGAAAACGGATATATCCTCACAAACGCAGGAAAACCAGGCCAGCTGGTTGGGACCTGCAACCATGGGACCTGCTGGAAACCCCTCTCCGGAAGTTACTCAGCTGAAGTGCACATTCACAGGCACACAGGCTGTGGTCCCTTTCCCCGTGCCAGCCCTGTTGTCTGCAGGGTACCCACAGCACCTTGGCGGGGACATGTGGCACACCCTGGGTGAAATGCAGCTGACAGGATGAAGGCAGCCTCATGAAAACCTCCTTTGATTTCTTTAATGAGCTGCTTATTGCCAAAGATGAAAGGAAGGAGCTAACAAACCTGGGAAGTGCTATTAAAGTTGTTTTCTAGCACCTCTTGATGGGAAAAAATTTATGTTTCTTGGCTTTATACATAAGCTCACTATCACCAGGCTTTGTAAAGCTGTGTATAGTGGGGCCCAAAGCCCCAGGAGATCATGTTGGGAAGGGCACCAGGAATGATACCCAGAGGACATGGTGTCCCAGGGGTGTACATCCATCCTCCTGCCTCCCACCTGCTAAGTCTTATAGCACCACCAATTCTAACAGGGAAGGGGTCAAGAGTCAGAGCCTATCAGTTATGTAATTAACTGCCAGCTAATTGATCATAGAACAGTTTAGGTTGACAGGGACCTTAAAGCCCCCCCAGTGCCACCCCCTGCCATGGGCAGGGACACCTTCCATAGCCCAGGGTGCTCCAAGCCTCATCCAGCCTGGCCTTGGACACTCCCAGGGATGGGGCATCCACAGCTTCTCTGGGCAACCTGTCCCAGTGCCTCCCCACCCTCTCAAGGAAGAACTTCTTAATCAAAAGAAAAGTTTAAAAAAAGGCATTATAGTGCTGAGATGGGCCAAGACCAATTTCCCCACTATTGCTCCAGACCCTATGATGTAGCCCATACCAGTATCCATGCCAACGTACAACTACCCACCCCTGCCGAGGGCCCATCCCCTTGCTAACTTCATAACCCCCACGCCCCATTCACAAGGTGGGCAGCTGCCGAAATCTGGATTTAAAGAAGGGCCCCGCACGAGAGCTGCAATGCTCCAGGGCCCCGGGGCTCCAGCTGCTCCCCCCCAGGAGCCAGGGGATCTCATTATCGCACGGGCTAGCCTGTTTCCGCGCTGTCGGGAAGATGAACAGATCCTCCGCATCCCGCGGTACGAGAAGCCAACGTAACTCACTCCGCGCAGCTTCCGCGCGTGCGAGGCACCGCGAAACCGCCGACAGCTGCAGAGGTAATTTTAACAGTGTATGCCTGAAGTGTACTTCACATTAACTACCAGTGGGCAGTAAAACACTTCTAATTATTCCCATGTCCTTAAGTTTTCACACCTCCATTTTTTATATTCAATTCCTCCGTTTCCTTTTTTTTTTTTGGAGTTAATTCTTTTTTTCAGGCAAAGAGCACAAACACAGTTTCTTACTCAAAATAAACTGGCACGCTCTGTGATTTGGCTACAAAACATGCAGGTTTTGGGAATGGCATATACAACATACTGCGTAAAACCACATTTTCACAAGGGACCATGTCAGACACAGCAGTTCCTTTCCCTAAACAAAAAGAAGCGTTGCTTGCCAAGTCAGTTTTACGTCTTTGGCTTGGGAGACGTTTTCAAAATTCTTCATTTCTCTTCAATTTACACAATTTGCACAAAGTATTTTCCAGCCCCGTGAGCTGCCCAAAGCACAAGCTGCAAAAGCACAGAGCTGACTCCAGAAGAGCAGGAAGAGTCCAAATGTGAACATGCAAATTCAGCATCTGGTGAATTTGTCTCCAAATGTCCCCACTCAGCTGTCCCTGCTCATGCTCAGCTTCAACACCAGCATAAACACAGTTTTCTGGCTCTTAACATTATCGTGAGCCACAATTTATCCTTTACTCTTTTCCTTAAGGCACCAACTTCGATTCCTACAAATACGTGAGATTCTCAACAGATATTATTTTCACAATTTTCATTTTTTTTCATTTTCAGGCTTTTCAATCTGCTTTTCAGTGAAAGGGCTGTAAAAATGCACCTCCAGAAGGCAGAGAGCTCGACACGAAGGGCTTTAGGGACATAAGCATGGCATGGGGTCTCGTGTCCCATGCTTCCTGAATGCTTGAGGCTGACTGAGTGTTAATATTTCTCTGGCCTGACCTTAGTGCGTTATTGTCAATTTTTATTCCGCTATTGAATGCGTAGCCTCAGGCAAGCATTTGCCCTCTTTGCCTCAATTTTTCAATCCATAAAATAACAAAGAAATTACAATACTTTGACAGTTATGAAAACACATGACATTTACACTCATTTTACATAACGCTTACTTTTCAAAAAACAGATGCCTTGCCTCAAATTTCACATTAATGGGCTGGACTATCGTGGAAAAATATCACCAGAGGCAAATAGAAACAGTGTAAAGTTCATGGCAGGTGGAACTAAAACTTAACAGAGTGAGGCTGTAGCAAACCTCTTACATCCGAGGAAAACCAAATTGTAATTTACCGGGAGTCCAAATGAACCGAAGAACATTATCGCTTCATCTATTCAAAATTTCCTAAGCCTAAGGTACCACAAACACATTTATATGAATGATTTTAGGTTAGATAGATGTCTTAATATTTAAGATGTCAGAAGGAGTAATATGTAAGTAATTATGTTTTGCCTTTCATTCAGTCTTTGTCAGGGGTACAGACTGATGGCCCTGGAGATTGAAGGCTTCTGTCTAGATAGTGAAAATACTCATTTTTAACACAAGGAGAGCAAGCTTTCCCTGCCACGCTTCCCCAAAGGATTCAAACAGCTGTGGTTGGATCTCATCCAGAAGAAGAGAGTCTTCCTTTTGGTAATCTACGGAAATATGGTGCTACATGGAGCACGTACAGCTGGTTTCCTGAGCAGCAGTGAACCGGAGCACAGCCTCGGTGCACGACTTAGGGAGTGATGCCCATACCAAGAGCAGGTCATATGAAATCTGCCATCACTGAGTGCCTCTGCCTTCGTGAAAGTACCCACAAACGGGCAGCCTGAGGCCAGATCTCTACCCAACCTGGGACAGCAAAACTCAGTCTCTCCCGAACCTCCCTCCTCTAGGCAGCAGACTGGCTTGAGCCAAGGGAGTTTGGCTCCTCCAGCACGTAGGCAGTGGGAAACTACTGATAAATGGACCAAAAAACAGGGGGGATGAGTGTGATTCCCAGAGAAGTCTCCCAGGGGAGTGCAGGAAGTACTCGAGGTGCCCAGTCAATGACCCTTGGAGAAAAACAACGGCACAAGAGTTTTCCTGCTTGCCTGAGCGTGGCCAAGCCCTGAGTATTCACAAAAAAACCCCTTGTTTTGGGGAACCATCTGAATCCCTGGCGATCTGCACCCTCTTGGGAGACACACTCCAGCACAGCCTGGACTGGCACAAGCCAGCAGCGAGCTGCTGCCCCACGAGACAGAGAGACCCTTTTCAAATCAATCTCCTGGTTATCCCTATGTTCGATACAGCCCTGCGTGGCCTCGTGGGCTGCCCTGGGTGCCCACCAAAACCCACACATCCTGAGACAGGGGATGAAGTCCCAGCTCCTGTCGTGGTGATGGGAAACTTGGGCTGACCTCAGCAGCAGTCTGGAGTTGGGAAGGAGGCACGCTTGCTCCTCATCTGCTGCTGTGACCATGCTCCAGCCATGCCCATACACACAACACAGATTCAAGTACAAATTCAGTGCAGAATACAATTCATCAGCTATCTGTTAGCAACGTTACATATGCAAACCAGTTTTACACAGCTCAACAGCAGGACTTGTAATATCTCCTCACTCATGCAACCGTTAAGATGAATGAACATTGTAATTTTATCTGTAAGCGTTCAGCTGTTGCCAGCCTTGTATGGTTGCGGTGAATCTGCAAATGCCACTTAGCAGCAATATTTGACAATTTTGCTTTATTTTGCCCTGCTTCCCTATTAAAGAACACCAGTTATTTGCCAAGTAATTTGTGAAAATGTGAATATGCCACATGAAGGGAATGAAACCATTTCTCAAACTCCCATGCCCACTTCAGATCTGCAAAAATTAACTCATCCTGTGGAAAACACACATACGTTTCATTGAACTGGATGAAATAAAAACGTATTTCTTCCAGAGACACAATGCCATGTTCTTTTCCCTGCTTTGGTTAACTTGCCCTGATTTCATAGAATCACAGAATGGTTGGGGCTGGAAGGGACCTTAAAGCCCACCCAGTGCCACCCCCTGCCTTGGGCAGGGACACCTCCCACTAGCCCAAGTGGCTCCAAGCCTCATCCAGCCTGGCCTTGGACACTCCAAGGGATGGGGCATCAACAGCTTCCCTGGGCAAAATTTTCCCTCTCCTGACAGAGCCCATTCCACATGTCACCATTACCTGATGGAATTAACAACAGCCCACAATAAATATTTAAAAGGAAAAATTTCACAATGTGATGAGCAGACTTTTCGAAGTTGGGATAATAACAGAATGAGAAACAAAGGCCTCTACAAAATTCCAGTAAGAATTATCAAAGGGTCTTTGGGTCTCACATGCCAGAGCTGCAGCTACAACTGTGCTCAGGCATCGCATTTTGCTGATCTCGAGGCTCATTACTGGAACCACAGCTGTTTTCTCCAGGAAATTGTCAGCCTCTTGATGTCATCCTGACTGGGGAGGGGAGAAACTGTTTTAATTACCACCTGGAACTAGACAGCAAGTGTTTACAAGTTGCAATAGGCTCTCCCCGGGGGAAGAATAGAGCATTTTCTTAACTCTTTTCATGCTGTGACCCAAGGTGTTTATTTACCTCTGTTTGTATTTGCACAAAGTCTGGGAGTGGTGATGGATGTGCCTTGGTGATGGCTGACACAGAAGCAGCAGCATAAATGCCAGTTGACATGACGTTAAGAACTCAAGGGTGGATAGCTGAGGTGCTGAGCCAACCAAGCACAGCTCTCGCAAAGCCTCTGCCATGCTCGTTTTTAACGTTTTAGCTGGGTGGCACTCTCAGGATGCCATAAGCAAAACAAGTCAGGGCCACAAACACCAGACTGGGAAGGTCTGCATCAGATACCAGGGCAATTGCAGGCTCCAGGCAGCCAAAATGCTCAGGAAATTAAATCATGCCTCACCTATGGCTCTATACCTGGAATACTTGCCTAAAAGCTGAAAGATGTGCTGGATGTGCAAGGGGTTTGTTGTGTCACTAAGTACTGGGAAATTCAGGGGAAAACTAAGCTGGCAGATGTGCTAACTAGTCCCTGGTCCCAGCAAACACACTGTATGGAAACTGGAAGCCCAAGGACTGCTTTACACTCTGACTTTGGTGACAGTGGATGCATTTTTGCAAGCAAGGCTGGGCAAGAGCTCTTGAAGAGGCAAAGCCAGTCCTTCAGTGCCTTCCTCTGCATTCCCAACTGGACAACACCACAGGATGGTAAGTAGAGGCAAAAGACTTATCTAAAAATAAACAGCAAGAATCCAAAGCTATCTAAAATTTGTCAGCTGTGCTGTTCACTAGACACTGTTATGCTATCTGTAGAGAGTACTACACTTAACTTGTTCCAAAGGGGGATAAATTTTCCTTCAGAGGAGGCTGACTATTCCCAGCAACTATAAAGTTAGTTTCAGCAACTGACTTAACACTGCAAATCTAAGTTCTGGTAAGATAAATATCATTCTTGAGGATTTTCTGTTTTATTAGGTATTCAATACGCGATTCCTATGGCAGTACTGAAAGTCTGGAGGCTCTTCAAGGTTACCCACATTAAAAAAAACTTGAGAACATAACAAAAAAAAGCTAAAAAATGTAACACAGGCCCCAAACCAGCAAGATTTTAAATACCTTCTGCAGCTTTGAGGCTGATGACATTGCACACACCAAGTTCACCACTGTGAACGCCTGGTACCCAAACAGCTACAGCCCACGGAGAGGAGGGGTGGTGTGAAAGCTGGCCTTGTTCCTGCAGCATCACTGCTGCTCCAGAAAGCCAAGCACAGCTCTGGGGCGGTGTGTGTGCTTTAATAGGAATGCAAAGTGGTGTGGGAAGAAGGAGAGGGAGCCAAGCAGCTGGCTTCAATTAATCATCCGCTCTCTTGGAGGCTGGGAGGATGACTCTGGGGTGGTGAAGACCAGACCTCATTGGTTGGGGAGAGGGACTGAGGGGAGGTGGGTGGTGTGGGCTGGCTGCAGTGTGGTGGGGTAACCTCAGAGCATGTCGGTTAGGCACATTGGGGAGCAGTGATGGGGGGGCAGGGGGATAGCTATGCAAATAACATCGAGCCAACAACTAGATAAATACAGTTATTTTGGTTTTGAGCTCAGGAGAGCTTGGGGGGAGGGTTGATAACAACAGTATTTATAACAACTACAGTTATTTTGTGGGTTTTCTTAATCTTTCCATCAAGTTCTCTTTTTCTTTTCTCTGTAGCTAATTCACCTTCGCTTGCTCTTGGGGGCTCTGCTAGCAGTGGGATAGTTGATATAGCTGAACTTTAACAGCTCCATGTGTGGGAAAAATACTCCAGCTGCTACCAAGAACAGCATTTATAACCATGTTTGTAAGTGTGTTTTTGAAAGCGCAGGTAAAACTGTATCTGTGTAAGACTGTGCTCCCAGTTCCTGTCCCTTCTGCATCTAAATGAGACCCCACTCCGGCAGGAACATCTCTTCTCTATGTAAATAACACCCGCACTCCCCTAAAGGCCTGTCTCTACCCTATGTAAATAAAATCGCAGCCCCTCCAGGCCTGTCAGTGCTAGGCATTAATGAGCCTGCGGAATCGTTTCTTCTCTCATTTGGTTTGGCAGTGCAGATGCTTAACTCTCGCAATGTGTTATTCAGAAAGTTTGGAAAATGTAAAGTATGCCTGAGAGAAATGCCAAATCCCTCAACTCATGAGGGGAACGTTCATATAACTTAAGAGGGAGGGGGAAAAGCGCTCTCAGTGGTGTTCGCTGTGTGCATTAAAACTCCCCAGTTGTTAAGATCTGGCTGTATCTGCACAAGAGCTATCCTCTAATAAACAGAAGTGCCCAGACGATGGTAAAAATGGCTGCAAGGTGACTCCCCATGTGTGGGCCAGGCAGGGCACATCTCTGCAACGCCAAGGAGGGATGCTGCTTTTGTTATAATACTAGCCCAGGAGCAGGGCAGGTAAGCTGGGATCCAAGCACAGCTTTCCACGGCAGGTCCTCACCTCTGAGGGATGGGGGTTAGCGGGGGGCATCACCCCTGGAGAGCAGAACTGCTGGGTGTTGCCTGCTCTTCCTTCTGGTAACTGTGGTCATCCTCAGCTCACGTGTACACCAAGGTGGTCTACCAAGGTGATCTGCCATGGTGCCCCACTGCACTCTCCCGATTCGGGGGTCTGCAGGCTGAAGCAATGGTGTTTAACGAGGGATTAACTAGGGCAGTGCTTGGGCTTCTGGTCAATTCCATAATTTCAGTGGGAAATCAGTAAGTGCTCAATTTTCTTACCCGTTTTTATATAACCTGAAAGAAGGTGATATAAGAGCATCTCATCTGAGCGATCAGAGACTAGAAGGGGCCACTGCCAACATCTGCTCCAGGTAAAGGTGACCTGAGCTCCGCTTCCACCAGCCAAGGGACAGAACCAGGACCTGCTTCTGGCTTCACCTCTTTCCGCCGGGTCCAGCCGGGCAGGACCCCAGCAGAGGCTTTGGGATTTCAGCCGCAAAGCATCTGGCTCCCTCTTGTGCTCCTCATATTTATGGCAGGAAACGTGGGATGGGACAAAGTCCAGGTGGTTAACGCGCTGGAGGAGGCGGCCCCTGCTCAAATCCTTGTGCCCAGCCCGGGGAGCAGATCACATCCATAGATGTGTGACCTGACCTGATATGGACCATCTCCATATCCTGGTATCCTTGAGCCTGCCAGGAAACATCAAGCTGGTCGTAGAGCACGGCTTGAGTGTGCAGCTCCATATGCACTGAGTGCAGCCTGCCGCTTATAGCTTGACTGGGGATGAGTTGTGACTGTCAGCCATAGCTTCTACCTTGGAGTAAATCCACCCTTCCATGCGCGATTCGGTCCAAGCGACAGCACTGCCATCTGCACATACCGCACTTGGCATGCGGCGCGCCTCCTCCTCGGCAGCGTCAGAAATTTAAGGAGTATGAAATGATTTCACCTGTAGAAAGATAACAGAACTTTGTTTTTCCAGTATTTTATGCAGCTTTTTTTTGTTGTTAAAGTACTCTGTGTCGCTGTTCCCGATCCGTACTGCTCCTGTTACAAAAGGAGTAGCAGTACCAAGTCCGGAAACCCACCTGAAAAACGGCTTTAGTGCAACGCTCCCGCAGCAGCGGCTGCGGG